>NW_028261385.1:8625919-8748419 GCF_051295495.1 Thamnophis sirtalis
CAGCCATGAAGCAACCACGCTCACGAGCAGCCATCTGGCAAACCCCCTTTCCAGCTGGACACAGCGCCATTCACTGACCTAGGGGTATTGCCAAGCCGCATGAGCTCCTGTTTGCTACAGCCTGGCACCCGCGGCTTGGCACCTTAGAAATTCCAGTGAACGGTGCTCTCCACGGCTGGAGAGGGGGTTGCGCGAGTGGCTGTTCTGCTCTTGCTCACGTGCCTCCCAGCTCTCTGTGCAGAGGAAGAGCACCTCTGTTGCCGCCGCCACCGCATCGCTTTTTCTGCAGCTTCCAAACTGAGTCTTCCGGCAGTGGCTGCTCTGGTTGTACGCTCTATGGTTGTACGCTGTGCCGGCCGCTGGGCCACAACCATAGAGTGTATGCCCAGAGCGGCCACTGCCGGAAGACTCGATTTGGAAGCGGCAAAAAAAGCCATGCGGCAGCGGAGGTGCCCTGGGTCTGCCTGGAGGCTGGGCCAGGGCATCGTGAGGCTGGGAGGTGCATGAGCGAGAGCACAACCCCCCTCTCCAGCCGTTGAACTAGATGACCTATAAGGTCCCTTCCAACCCTGTTAATCTGCTGTATGTATTCTGAAATCTGATACAAAGGTTGTCCAGTTGACAGAAATACACCCTTCTTTTTAATGAGCTCCTGGATCGAGTTTAATGACGTTTGATTATATGCTTAAACTCCGCTATTCTTAATGTCCAAGGTGAACAAAGCCTCCTTGGCATTTGAGATTTATGTGTGCCATTAAGCAAACAAACGTAAACGAGAGCTTTGGCACTTCGTGAAGATGCCCCTGGCGTTACTCAAGAAACCCAGAACAAAGTTCATCAGTTTGTGTGTGTGTGTGTGTGTGTGTGTACATTCTTTTTATTTCTACTCCCATTTCCTTGTTACACAATGTGGAATTTGTACATTTAGTCTTCGACTTACGACCACGGTGGAGCCGAACATTTTTTTTTGTGGTTAAGGGAGACATTTGTTAGTTTTGTCCTGTTTTACGACCTTTCTCGCCTCCGTTGTTAAGTGAATCACTGCAATTGATAAGTAACTCGGTTGTTAAGTGAACCTGGCTTCCTCATTGGTTTTGCTTGGCAGAAGGTCGCAAGAGGGGGAAATCACATGACCCCGGGGCACACCCAACGGTCGTTAACGTGAACTTGTTGCTGAGCTTCTGGATTTTGGTTGCATGGCAAAGGTCGTAACTGTGGGAAATGGTCATAAGTTCCCTTTTTTCAGTTGTAACTTCAAACGGTCACTCAGTGAATGGTTGCAAATCGAGGAGTATATGACCTTGGACCAGTCCTTCTCTCTGAGCCCAAACTACCTCGCAAGGTTGTTGTTACAAGGAAGAAGATTAGTTGAAATAATCAAACCACCCAGGGTAAGAATTTGCCCCACTAGAAATTCTGCGGCCTCTGCTTTGAATTCCTCAATCACCTGTTCAAAAGTTGGGAGCGTGGCAACTACAGGTTGGTCCTCAATGTATGACCGCAATTGAGCCCAAAATGTATGTTGTTAAGTGAGAAATTCGTTAAGCAAGTTTTACTCAATTTGCGACTTTTCTTGCTGCATTTGTTAAGTGAATCGCTGCGGTTGTTGAATCAATAACACGGGTTAAGTGAATCGGCTATCTCTGCTTGCTTGTCAGAAGGTCCCAAAAGACGACTCCTGGACACTGCCGACGGTAAAAATAGATGTTGCTAAGTGAGGAATCTTTTAACTGTTTCGCCCCCTTTTACGACTTTCCTTGCCACGTTTAAATGGAATCATTGCAGTTCTTAAATTAGCCACACGATTCTGACGTGAATCTTGTTTCCCCCCGTTGGCTTTGCTTGTCAGAAGGTCACAAATGGGGATCACGTGATCCCAGGGCACTGCAACAGGCGCAGATACATGCCAGTTGCCAAGTGTTTCAGTTTTGATCACATGACCTCAGGGCAGAGGTGGGTTCCTACCAGTTCGCACCTATTCGGTAGAACCGGTTCGTCAAATCTACCAAACCGGTTAGAAGAGGTTCCACCAATGGACCAGCAAAGCAGGCCACACCTACAGAAGAGGTTCCAACATTTTTTTGAAACCCACCACTGGTCCTTGGATATGATTATTCTACACTATCATGCTCATATTTATAAAACTCAGTGCCTCTATGAAAGGAAAGGATGACTACTGCGTTTGTGGTGCAATCAGAACATTGCGTGTGTTGAAGTTGTTTTAACGCAAAAACCAAAGATGCCTTTTAAAAAACAAGTTGACATCCTATTCTTATGCATGCCAGTGCTGTGTGTGAGGTAATTTAAGGTGGTTCTGACAAGTGTCGTCGGCATCTTCATATCCGGTCACATGGGCAGCAAGCCACTCCCATTCGGTCACATGGGTGGCAAGCCACTCCCATAAAGGAGGCCACACCCACAGAGTAGGTTCGAACAATTTTTGAAACCCACCACTGCTGCGGGGATGCTTGCAACGGTAGTGAAAGTGTGAAAAATGGGACATGTGTCTCTTTTTTTTCCAGTGTGACTGTAAATGGTCACTGAGTGAACTTGTTGTAAGTCGAGAATACTACTTGTATTCTCTTTCCCATGAGATCTGCACAGATTTTTCTGGCGATTTCCTTACCTTCCTGTATAGAAATACACCTAAGAACTAACTCAAGATGGCGAACACATCCAACACACCTTCCTTCTCCTATTTTCCTCATAACAACAAGCCTGTTAGACACCTTGCCAGGTTTTGTAGATATCGGCCTGGCAGTTCTCCAAGCCAGATAAGGTCGGTGATTGTAAATCTTCCCTTGAAAGACTTTGATGGATGTGAAAGAGCAGAATTCACAGTAAATTAATAAAAGGGTTTTTTTTGTCGGGACAAGGAGTTTGCTTCATGGTCTCGGGAAGCCTCTGTCAGAACAATCCTGAAGTCATGTGATCACTTTTTGCGACCTTCTGACAAGCAAAAATGGGGGAAGCCAGATTCACTTAACAATCGCGTTCCTAACTTAACAACCATAGTGATTCGCTTAAAAGCTGTGGCAAGGCAGGCGGTCAAATGGGACAAAATTCATTTAACAACCGTCCGGCTTGGCAGTGGAAGTTTGTGGGCTCAATTTAGATCGTATGTCGAGGAATTCCCGTATTGAGTCTACCCATTGAGGTTTTTTACTTATTTTTTTATTTGCTTGCTTTTGCTTCCTTTTTAATTTTCTGATTGATTGTTTTTAATTATCAGTTTAATTTTGTGATTCGATTGGATTTTAATTATTCGTTTATTTTATTTTTTTACATTATTGTTGGATGAGGGACATGTGTTTCATCCCGAGCATGTTTGAACTCAGTTCCTGATGATTGACTCGCTATGTTAAAAAAAAAAGGAATTAAGGAGAAACTTCCTGCAGTTGGTCCAGAATGCAGCCGCGCGAGCGATAATGGGTGTACCCAGATACACCCATGTTACACCTATCCTCCGCGAGCTGAACTGGCTCCCCATTGGTCTCCGGACCTGCTTCAAGGTGCTAGTCGTTACTTTTAAAACCCTACATGGTTCTGGACCTGGCTACCTGAGAGACCGCCTCCTGCCATTTACCTCCCAACGACCAATAAGATCACACAGGTTGGGCCTCCTCCGGGTGCCCTCGACCGGACAATGCCGGCTGGCGGCCCCCCAAGGGAGGGCCTTCTCTGTAGCTGCGCCGGCCTTATGGAACGAGCTACCCACGGAGATCCGGACCCTTACCACTCTCCCGGCCTTTTGTAAAGCGACTAAGACCTGGCTGTTCCGGCAGGCCTGGGGCTGTTGAGTAATATTCCAGCCCCACGTGACTGAATGGTGTTTTTGTTTTAAATAATTGTATTTTAATATTTTATATCTTCGCTTTGTTGTGAGCCGCCCAGAGTCCCCTGGGAGTGGGTGGCATACAAATTTTATTAAAGTTACAAAGTTGCAAAGTTCCTACTATTGAGGACAATTTAACCAGTGGAATGACTTGCCTCCAGAGGTTGTAGGTGCTTCATCACTGAAGGTTTTTAAGAAGAGACTGGGTAGTCATTTGTCTGAAATGGTATAGGGTCTCCTGCTTGAGCAGAAGGCTGGATTAGAAGACCTCCAAGGCCCCTTCCAGCTCATTCCTATTCTACTCTACCCTACCCTATCCTACCCTACCCTTCCTGTTGTGACTCAGCAGAAGTTTGCTGTGATTTGAGTCGGGATTCAAGATTAACAATGCAGCTGGGGCTCGTTAGTGTCGTCTTTTGGAGATAAAAGGACAGATGGTGCCACGCCCTGGTGGCAGAAGTCAACGTTCATTGATCATCGGTCGTGGTTTGTTTGGGAGAGACACTTGGAGAAGTGATTTGCTTTCTGTAACCCTGATTCGAAGAGACACTTGGAGAAGTGCTTTGCTTTCTTTTTGTACACCTGGTTTTGCCATAAGAGATTTTTGTTTTGCATTCTGTTATCTTCTTGCCAGAGACTTTATTTATGTTCATTTTGGGCTCGCAGCCAGTCTGAGCCGAGGACTGATAAAGTTATGTCCTTTTAAGTTTGTCTGCCTGTCGTCTTTGAACGAGCGAAGGAGTGGGGATAGAACACCTTCCCTACCCTATTCCATTCCACATTTTCTATTTTACTCTGTTCTGTTCTGTTCCGTTCCATTCTATTCCCATTCCAGTTGTTAAGTGAATCTGGCTTCCCCATTGACTTTGCTCATCAGAAGGTTGCAAAGTGGGATCAAATAATTTGGGGGGCTCTACTCTACTCTCTGTGCTGGAAGTTGGTTCCCAGCTTCCTCTACTCTTCCTGTGAAGTTCTACTTTCTAACATGGCTTTGGACCTTCCCTTCTGCCCGTTTGAGGTGATGCCCCCCCCCCCCCCTCAGCAGATAGGAAGCAGGGCAGGCCAAGCTGGAGGAGTTCCCTCTTGAGTCCAGCAGGGGAGCCAAGAAACCAGGGTCTCCTCCCCAACCAGAGTTAGAAACCAGAAGTGTTTGTGTGGTTTCGTCCCACCTTCTGGGTGATGGGCCAGACTGTTTCAGGAGCAGAGAAGCGCAGCAGATGCCAGCTGGGAATTTGGAATTCTGGACTAGCCCAGCGGAAAGGATAGTAAGAATATTTTAGCCGTCTTTGGCCATTTCAGCCATCCTTGGCAGAAACGGCTGGTAGAATGCCAGACTCGGAGCTTTGCGAACAGCTGCAGAGTGGCGGCTTGGAGATACGATGTGTGTTGCCAGAGAGGGCGAGTTAATCCTTCGCCAACAGCTATTTTCCTCTTTCAACACCTCCACCCCTCTCTACTCCACGTTTACACACAGATACAGAGAGATGGAGAGTTGGATATACACGCACACTGCAAAGGATTTGGAACCGTTGTAAGCAGGAGAAATGGAATGGTTCTTCCTATCTCCACACCCAATGGATCTTCACTAAATATCCATGGAGATTCTCCCAGGGGTGAAATCTACTTACCTTCACTACTGGCTCGTGCGCGGAGGGGGGGCACTCGCTTTGCTCGGGCTTGCCACCTCCACGCATGCGCAGGATGTTCTGCACATGCTCAGAGCATCAAAAACGGGACGTGATGACGTCTGGGCGAGTGGGCGGAGCCTGCTACCGAGCGCATCTGCAAACGGCCAATGGGGGAATCCACTGTGCCACATGATTTGGATTAGCTAGAAAGCAGGAAAGCGGATGATTCTAACTAATATAAATCGCACATCACAGCTGATCATTGGAAATACCGGTTCGCCCGAACGGTAGCATTTTTACGACCGGTTTGTGCGAACCGGTCCGAACCGGTAGCATTTCACCCCTGGATTCTCCATCATTCAGGTCATGGTTGTCCCAAAGGGGCATCTTCCAAAACACAACTGGGTTTTCTTGTTTTTGTTTTTTTTTCCCCCTTGAAGATGTTTCACTTCTCATCTAAGAAGCTGCTGCAGAAGCTGAAGAAGCTTCTGGGATGAGAAGCGAGACCTCTTCAAAAAAAAAAAAAAACTCAAGGAAATTCAGTTGCTTTTCGGAAAAGCACTTTTGGGACATCCCCTTTGAATGTTTGGGGAATCTAAATCAGGAAGGAAATTGAACTCCCATCAAAATCAGTGGGGATTGGAGGAGAAGCCAGCGTCTCAACGGTACGCACGCAAACTTTGGGGCTCCGGAGGGTTATATCCTACCATCCTGGGGGGGCTCAATTGAGTCTCGATTGAGTCTGGAACTGTCTTGTTCCAGTGAGGAATGAGAGCACGGGCGGAGGTGAAGGGGGGCATCACAACCCCACCCCCAACCCCGAATGTCTGCAATAGCTTTCGACCCCGATGGGAAAGGAAGACAGCCATTGCGAGTTGTCAAACTCGGGAAGCCAACATCTCCATTGCTAACCAAGACAGATGTTAAGCCGGCTTTGTCCCTCTGATGACTTTTCTTGCCACAGTGGTTAGGTGAATCACTGCCGTTATTAACTTAGTAACACGGTTGTTAAGTGAATCCAGCTTCCCCGTTGAGTTAACTGGTCAGAAGGTCACAAAAGGGGGGATCACAGGACACCGGGACCCCACGACCGTCATAAATCCATGCCAGTTGCCAAGTATCTGGATTTTGTGACTGGGGGGGGATGCTGCAACAGTTATAAGTGTGAAAACAGTCATTTTGGGGGGGGGGTTGCGTTGTAACTTTGGACAGTCACTAAACGAATGCTTCGTAAGTTAAGGACTACCTGTATTTCATCTACCTGAAAGGATGCCATACAGGAGAAGATTAAGGTATCTGATTTATGATTCCAGACAACGGGACATAAGGACATGCATTTCAGCCACAGGAAGAGCGATCCCTTCCAAAAGTCGGATAAAGTTGCTAACTGGGGGACAGGAACCAACTGGTGGACTGTTGAAGAACTGATGGACAGTGAAACCAATGATAAAGAGTTGACGGACTCTCGTTTTGTTGGACATGTTTTATCAGAGATTGTGAGCCAGTAGGTGTGAATGCTTTGATTTGGATGGAACAAATGGGTAGACTTAGTTGTCCTCTTCCAATTCTTAGATGAGATACCTACCTCCAGATACCTGAGAGGATGGTGCACAGAAGTAAGCTAGACAGATTCTGGTTGAGCTGGAGAAAATTGTGATAAGGACCTTCAACAACAAAACCAGTGTCCCTTCACTGGCTATTTTCCATGCATCCATCTATATCTATCTATCTATCTATCTATCTATCTATCTATCTATCTATCTATCTATCTATCTATCTATCTATCTATCTATCGTCTATCTATCTATCTATCTATCTATCTATCTATCTATCTATCTATCTATCTATCTATCTATCTATCTACTGTCTATCTATCTATTTATCTATCTATCTATCTATCTATCATCTATATCTATCTATCTATCTATCTATCTATCTACTGTCTATCTATCTATCTATTTATCTATCTATCTATCTATCTATCTATCATCTATATCTATCATCTATCTATCATCTGTCTGTCTGTCTGTCTATCTATCATCACAGATGCTCTAATTTCCATTGAATAGGACATCAGTTGGTCTATCTTGATTATCTAGGCAAATCTAGATATCATACTAAATAGGAGAGACATCCCCCTGCCAACAAAAGTGCGTATAGTCAAGACTACGGTTTCCCCAGTTGCAATGGATGGTTGTGAAGGTTGGACCATAAGGAAGGCTAAGCGCCAAAGAATTGAGGCCTCTGAACTCTGGTGCTGGAGAAGACTCCTGTGAGTCCCTTGGACTGCAAGGCGATCCAACCGGTCAGTCCTGGAGGAGATCAACCCTGACTGCTCTTTAGAAGGCCAGATCCTGAAGATGAAACTCAAGTACTTTGACCACCTAATGAGAAGGAAGGACTCACTGGAGAAGAGCCTCATGCTGGGAAATATTGAGGGCAAAAGAAGAAGGGGACAACAGAGAATGAGGTGGCTGGATGGAGTCACTGAAGCAGTAGGTATGAGCTTAAATGGACTCCAGAGGATGGTAGAGGACAGGAAGGCCTGGAGGAACGTTGTCCATGGGGTTGCGATGCGTCGGACACGACTTTGCAACTAACAGTAACAACCTTAGTTATCATGGCTAAGGGAAAACTCCTACCGTTGAGATTTTGCGTGAGAACTTCTTCTTCCCCTGGAGATGTTAAGGGAGGGCCTCTACTTTCTCTCCTCGAAGATTGGAAGGGGGATTTTTGAAAGGGAATTTGTGCTCTTCTCTGTTTGTGGCAGAAGGTTTAGATCAGCTGGGAAGAAGGAAGCCACCTGAGGCAACCCCAGAAGATTAAAAATCACTTAGAGGACTTCAACTGGTAAGAGTGTCTCACTCCAGGGAAATCAGGGAAGCCGATTCTTCTTGCTGGGGCAAAGATCTGACACTTCCAGAGTGGTTTTTATCTTAAGAGTACCGAGACACAGAGATGTTAGATAGCAAGGTGTCTGCTCATTTCACAGCAGGTGACATACTTCACGGGTGGCTTCCTGCTGGGATTTCAAGTCCACTTTTAAGTGGCCCAGCTTAATTTCAAATGAGAGAGGTGAAGGAGGAGGGAATTTAACAGATTAACAGAGTTGGAAGGGACTTTAGAGGTCTTCTAATCCAACCCCCTGCTCAAGCAGGAAACCCTATACCAGTGTTTCTCAACCTTGGCAACTTGAAGATGTCTGGACTTCAACTCCCAGAATTCCCCAGCCAGCGAATGCTGGCTGGGGAATTCTGGAAGTTGAAGTCCGGACATCTTCAAGTTGCCAAGGTTGAGAAACACTGCCCTATACCATTTCAGACGCAGTTGAAATGTTTGTCCAATCTCTTCTTTAGAACCTCCAGTAATGGAGCACCTACAAGTTCTAGAGACAAGTTCTTCCACTGATTAAATTGTTCTCACTGTCACAAAATGTCTCCTTAGTTCTAGGTTGCTTCTCTCCTTGATTAGTTTCCATCCATTGCTTCTTGTCCTGCTTTCTGGTGCTATGGACAATAGGTTGACCCCTTCTTCTTTATGGCAGCTCCTTAGATATTGGAAGACTGCAATGTGGCATTATGTGGCCGTGGGGTGTGTGCTACAGCGGTCATAAGTGTGAGGACAAGTCGTAAGTCACTTTTTAGTGCTATTCTAACTTTGAATATAGTTGCTAAATGAATGCTTTTAAGTTAAAAGACCACCTGTAGATTATCCAGAGTAATGGATCCTTAGCCTTTGGCTGATGGAAGCTTTTTGAAACCTCTCCAGATGGCTTGGAACAAAACTTTCCAACATTTTTAAACCAATGGGTCAGTTGTTCTATTTTTGGATTTGACTCAAGTTGTCTCATTTAGACAATCTGGACAAACTCAGATTGAATTTTTCGATAGTTTTAGCCTGTCCTTTCTTCCTCCCTCCCCTCTACTTTTGTTAAAATATTCATGGCTGGGAGAGACATGGAACAGGGTCAGCCAATGAATAGGCATAGCAACTAAGTCAGCCAATGGGAGCTTAAACAGATCTGTTTCTGTGCAAAGAATTGAAACAGCAACTTAAGCAGTTTGCTGCTTTGAGAAGTAAACTAGCAGTTTGTCTGCAAAATGAAAGTAATTGCTTGTGTTTGCCTGTAACTCTCCTACCTTGTATTCACTTGGAAGAACCACCTGTTGGTATTGTACATTTAAAGAAGTTATATAAAGTTATTGAATCCCACTGAATCAGTTATCTGGGTGTGCTTTCTGAATTTGGATTTATGCAACAAACCGGCAACTTTCAATGCTTTAATCAGTCAAAAACAGTCATTTAATCTGCATTTTTTTATTTTTTATATCTCTTTTTTTTAAAAAAAAGTTAGTTTGCAAATTTTGTAATATCTGGAGGACCCACTTCAGGGGGGAAAAGCTGGTTTAGACAATGCTGAATTTGCAGATAATCCTCGGGCTGTTTTTAGCTGGATGTTCTCAATTGGGGGGGGGGGGGGTTCTTTGAACGGGGCAGAGATCTGTGCAAAAAACCCCACAAATGCCTCTTTCCTTCCATTGACATTTTTTAAATTAAAAGTTATTAATCATAGATTATTTAACCTGCTTTTATTACATACAACTCAGGGCAATGTCTGTATGTGTGTGTGAGTGAGTGTGTGCGTGTGTGTGTATGTGTGTATGTATGTATGTATGTGTGTGTATACACACACACACACACACACACACATGTTGGATTTGTGCTGATAAATAAATAAAGGCAATAAATCAGCACAAATACAACACAAATGTAACAAAGGCAACAGTAAAAATATTGGGTTTCTGTCTGGATGGTCTCTTGTGATGAGCCGATAGACAGAGAAAGGAAGCAGTAGGCTTCCTCCCATATTTGGGCATACCAGGGGTTGTGACACTAAATAAATAAATACATACATACATACATACATACATACATACATACATACATACATACATACATACATACATAATCTTGTTCCTGCTATTTTCCCTCCTGTAAATGGTGATTCCCCATGACCATGGCGTGCTGTGACCGTCATAAATAGGAGTCAGTTGCCAAGTGCTTGGATTGTGATCACACGACTGTGGGGAATGCCACAATGGTCGTAAGTATGAGGACCAGTTGCAAGTAACTTTTCTGAGTACTATTGTAATTTGTAATTTGTTAAGGCTACTTGTGCCTAAGGTTGGTCTTCTCCTTGACGAGTTTCCATCTGTTGCTTCCTTGTCCTGCTTTGGAGAATTTAGGTTGAGTCCCTCTTCTTTGGGGCAGACCCTCAGATGTAGGAACATTGCTGTTGTGGGAAGAAATATCCATCTCGTTTAGTTCCAAGCTGGGAGGAAGGCATTGGAAACATGGAGGCTGTTTGGAAAGAAAGTTTAATGATGAGCAGAACGACAAGGACAGTTCTGGATCAGCTGGACAAAATGGAGTTGAGAGTGGGTGGGTTTTTATACTTTCTTTGGGGGTTTGTATTTGAGCTTCCTGTTCCTGTGCAAGAACATGTCCTTTAATATTCTTTTGGCTGTGGTCAGATTCCTATGGGGTCATGTAGGGATCATATTTGTCTGAGCTAGTTTGGATGAAGCTTGGACTGAAGGAGCTTGTATTCTGAAAGGTTGTTGGGCAATTCCTATTGTGTCTTAATGATTTCCGTCCTGTTTTGGGACTTGAGTGAGGGAGCTGCCTTTGTTCAGACTTTACTGCGGGGGGGTTCAAAATATCCTGCCTTGAATGGATTTCTGCCCACAGTATTTGCATTTGCTTATGAATAGAGCCTTCTAGATAGTTGACTTCTTTCAATAAACTCATTATCCCTTAAGTGGTGACCTCTGCTGTTGGCTATTAAGGAAAGTGGGGACTGTTTTCTGCCTCTAAAAAACCTGATGTTTCTCCATTTCTCCCTTTGGAGAAATATAATAGTCTGCCTTTTTAATATTCTTCAATTTTTTTTATTCATCTCGGGGGGGGCTATGATCCCTAGTCCTTCTCTTCATTAAACTAGACACACCCAGTTCCTGCAACCGTTCTTCATATGTTTTAACCTCCAGTCCCCTAATCCTCTTCGTTGCTCTTCTCTGCACTCTTTCTAGAGTCTCCATATCTTTTCTACATCGTGGCGACCAAAATTGAATGGAATATTCCAAGTGTGGCCTTACCAAGTCATTATAAAGCTGCGGTGGCGCAGTGGTTAGAGTGCAGAACTGCAGGCTACTTCGGCTGTCTGCCTCTTGACTTCAATCTGGCAGTTCAAATCCCACCAGGCTCTAGGTTGACTCAGCCTTTCATCCTTCCGAGGTTTGTAAAATGAGGACCCAAATTGTCGAGGGCAATATGCTGAACTTTGTAAACTGCTTACAGAGGGCTGGAAAGCACTGGAAAGCGATATATACCACGTTTTCCTGAAAATAAGACCGAGTCTTATATTATTTTTTGCTCCAAAAGATGCATTAGGGATTATTTTCAAGGAAATGCGGTACTAATTGCTTCCGTCTGGCTGACGGTTTATTTTGGGGGTAGGGCTTATATTAGAAGCATCCTGGAAAATCATGCTAGGACTTATTTTCTGCATGGGTCTTATTTTCAAGGAAACGGTAAGACTTAAGTGCTGTTGCTATTAACCCTTCACATAATCTTGATTCCATCCCTCTGTTAATTAAGGCCCAAGGAAGAAACTTTGTTTTCTCGGCCTCCTGTTTTCCCACTTTCTCAAAAAGTTCCATATTTATTGAAAAGAAACACCCGCGAATGCAGGGGAAGAGATTTAGAAGAAGTCTCTCGCGATATCTTCTGGTTGGGTTAAGACTTTTTGGGGGGGAATCCCATGGAAGAATTTGCAAGTTGGACTTGCCCTGTCCCCTCCCTGAAAGGAGAAATTGAAGGGAAGGGTTCCCCCCCCCCCCCCGTTACCTCTGAGGCTTTTGACTGGAGAGGTCTTGTCTCCTTTGATATCCTCCATGTGACCTCAAATGGCCAGCAGAAGAATGGAAAGGCCATGGAGATGATCCATCATTGCCAGAGAGGTTTTTGCAGAGAACCGAAGATGAGAGAAAGCACACCGGACTGCGGGGAATTTTATCCTCCCTGCCTGGCGTTCTCAGTCTTTGTGGAAGGGAGAAAGGTTTTGTGTATTGTTGGGGGTTTTCTTTTCTTTCTTTTTTTTTTTTCCTTCTCTTTTTCAGTTTTTGGACATCTGCCCAGCCACATGTAGATTAAAAGAGCCAGAATAAATTTCTGGAAGAAAGGATTGAGCGAAAAGGAGGGAGGGTCGGATCGTCGGGTGGAAGAGATTATACAAAGAAGGAAAAGCTGTCTCTGGGAAAAAAATAATTCTGGGTGTGTGGGAAGGGGGAACAGGGGGAGAAGAGAATGAAACTAGACAGACAAAGAAATGTGTGTGTCTGTTTGTGTGTGTGTGTGTGTGCGCGTGGAGGCACAAGCACGCATTTGCTGCATTTTTTTTAAAAAAAAGGCCAGCCCGCATTTTGAGAATCCGCTACTGGGGTGGGCTATGAAAAAAATAATAATGTAAAAGATACCCTACATCATCATCCTTGCCGGGTGTAGCATTCACTGGGCCAAATTTTGCAATGCAGGTGGCCCTTGACTTACAACCATTCATTTAGCGACCGTTTGACTTTACTCTGGCACGGAAAACAATAACCGATGGCTGCTTTTTTTTTGCACTGAACAAATATTGCAGCATTTCCCCCTCACGCCACAGTCACGTGATCAAAATTTGGACTGTCGGCAACTGGCATGTACTTGTGATCTCCTTCACGTGTCATGTGATCTCCTTTTGTGGCCTTCTGACAAGTGGGGTCAATGAGGAAGGCAGATTTGGTTCCTAATCATGTTACTAACTTAACCGCTAGAGGCAGTGGTGGTATTCAGTCGTTTCCAACCGGTTCAGACACACCGGTAAGTGCCACAGTGGTTAGAGTGCAGAACTGCAGGCTACTTCTGCTGTCTGCCTGCTGACTTCAATCTGGCAGTTCAAATCCCACCAGGCTATAGGTTGACTCCACCTTCCATCCTTCCGAGGTTTGTAAAATGAGGACCCAAATTGTTGAGGGCAATATGCTGACTCTGTAAACTGCTTACAGAGGGCTGTAAAGCACCGGAAAGCGATATATACCTTGTTTTCCTGAAAATAAGACCAGGTCTTATATTATTATTTTGCTCCAAAAGATGCATTAGGGCTTATTTTCGGTTCCACCACAAATCCGCGAAGCCCTTATCCGCGGAGACATAAGCGCGAAGACTAATTTGCGCCGTTCGAAACGCTAAGGAAAAACATGACCCTACCGCGATGACATAATCGCGGAGGGCAAATCTGCGTATTTCCAAGCACTCAGTACCCTAAACCTAACCCTAACCCTAACCCTAACCCTAACCCTAAAACAAACCCCTAAACCTAATCCTAACCCTTACCTTAATTGAAATCGGCTTTCTGCCGCAGTGCCGTTTTAAAGCGCCCTTCTGTTGCCGCGCTGTTGTTGCGGCGGTGATGACGTCACGGTGATGACGTCGCGGCTTTAGCGATGCGCTTATGTCTCCTCGGATAAGGGCTTCGCGGTTTTGTCGTGCCACGTTATTTTCAGCGAAATGCGGTATTAATTGCGTCCGTCTGGCTGACGATCTTAATGGTCTTATTTTTGGGGTAGGGCTTATAAGGCAGATTCGGTTCATAATCATGTTACTAACTTAACTGCTAGAGGCAGTGGTGGTATTCAGTCGTTTCCGACCGTTTCGGACACACCGGTAGTGGCTACCTGCAGGCCTGCACAACTACCCCGGCTCTATGCCGCCCTATTTAGCCACGTTTCTAAGCCACACACATGCGTGCAAGCTGCCCAAGCAAGCAAAGCGCACGCACAGAAGGCGTGCACGCTCACGAAGCGCGCATGCGCACCCACGCGCTTACAGTTTTGGTGCGAGGCGAACTGGTGCTAAAATTATGTGAAACGCACACCTCTGGTTGGAGGGATCCATTTAACAACCGTGGCAAGAAAAGGTACAAAATGGGACAAAACTCACTTCATAATTATCTCGCTTAGCAACAGGTAAATTTGAGCTCAATTGTTGTATTTTGTGGTACCGTATTTCCCTGAAAATAAGACAGGGTCTTATTTGATTTTGACCCCTGAAATAAGCGCTTGGCCTTATTTTCGGGGAGGTCTTATTATTTTTGAGGTGCAGGAGGCAGCGAGCGTGGCCACCTCACTGCTGTTGCTGTGTTGCAATATTTTCGGGGAAGGCTTATTTTAGCGCATGCACTCAAAAAACCCGATTAGGCTTATTATCCAGGGAGGGCTTATTTTCAGGGAAACAAGGTAGAAGAAAATATTTGCAACTCAGTCTTGAAGTGTGGGGTCCTTGGTGCTCTCTGAGTGTAGTTGTCTTCTTGCAGACATTTCGTTACCAAACTAAATATCATCATCAGTGCTAGAAAGAAGTGGGATATGCTCTCTTTCTCTTTTGTTTTTTTCCAAATATGAATCAATCAACACCCATATAACCTGAAATTAAATCCAAGGTTTAACACTAGACAATCAATCAAGACGTAAACAACACCCCAATCAAGCAACTACCAACTCAGACAATCAAGGTAACAGTAAAAAACAGCCTAATCAAGGAACCATCAAGAATATTCCCACCAAGTCATTAGTATTTAAAAATAAGAGCAATCTACTCACTTGTGGCACTGATGATGTTACCTACTTGGGTCTTGAAAAGTCTGCAAGAAAGAACCAAACTCAGAGAGCACCAAGGACCCCACAATCCTTCCCCACTCCGCCAACTCCTCTCTCTTCTAGCACTGATGAAGTTACCTAGTTGGGTCCTGAAATGTTTCCAAGAAAACTACCAAGCTCGCCTCCTACTCCCCCCCCTCCCACTCCCCAATTCGCCATCTTCACCCCACAAACTCCACTCCCTTCTAGCACTGATGAAGTTACCTAGTTGGGTCGTGAAATGTTTAGCAGTTAGCAATGTGCAGTTAGACTTATATACCGCTTCATAGGGCTTTCAGCCCTCTCTAAGCGGTTTACAGAGTCAGCATATTGCCCCCAACAACAATCCGGGTCCTCATTTTACCCACCTCGGAAGGATGGAAGGCTGAGTCAACCTTTGAGCCGGTGAGATTTGAACAGCCGAACTGCAAAACTGCAGTCAGCTGAAGTAGCCTGCAGTGCTGCGTTTAACCACTGTGCCACCTCGGCTCTAATGTTCGCAAGAAAACTACCAAGCTCGCCTCCTATTCCCCCCTCCCCAATTCGCCATCTTCATCCCACAAACTCCACTCCCTTCTAGCGCTGATGATATTACCTAGTGGTGTCATGAAATGTTTGCAAGAAAACTACCAAGCTTTCCTTTGCCCCTCTATCCAATTCTCCATTTCCATAAACTCCACTCCCTTGTAGCACTGATGATGTCACCTAGTGGGGTCTTGAAACGTCTGCAAGAAAACAACCAAGCTCAGAGAGCACCAAAGACCCCTCAGTAGATAACCAAGGAGGGCCTCTACCTCTTGCAACATCCCAGCAACCCATTCACACTACCTGTTCGGTAAACTGAGCTGACGCAGTGACACCTGTAGCCAGGTGTGTCAACATGTTACCATAGTAGCAAATTCTAGCAACGCTTTGGAAGACGTACACAAAGATAGACGCAATCCACTCATTTATTTCCATCCTGCTTTCCTTGAGGTCCTCTTGCGTCGTAACTACAAAGTTTCTTCCCAACAATTAGCTATTACTCTTGAGTAATAGTAATATTGAATAAGACTGGTCATAGGTAAAGGTAAAGGTTCCCCTCGTACATATGTGCTAGTCGTTCCTGACTCTACGGGGCGGTGCTCATCTCCGTTTCAAAGCCGAAGAGCCAGCGCTGTCCGAGGACGTCTCCGTGGTCATGTGGCCGGCATGACTAAACTCCGAAGGCGCACGGAACGCTGTTACCTTCCCACCAAAGGTGGTGCCTATTTTTCTACTTGCATTTTTACGTTTTTCAAACTGCTTCGTTGGCAGAAGCTGAGACAAGTAATGGGAGCTCACTCGGTTAACAGGCATTAGGGATTCGAACAGCCAAACTGCTGATCTTTCTGATCGACAAGCTCAGCGTCTTAGCCACTGAGCCACCGCGCCCCTCTAACACGGGTCATAGATTTATGGAAATAATGCAAATTTGTTTGTGTGTGTGTGTGTGTGTGTGTGTGTGTTTTATTTGTGCTGATAAATAAATAAAGGGAGGCTAGTATAGATCTATTTCAAGCTATTTAGCTCTCATCAGCTAGCCATACCCTTACTGGGATTTGAACCTGGGCTATATTACATACTAGGCAGACTTCTTAGCCATTAGGCCACAGGCTCTTACCCGTTATCCTTGATTCACCCTGGTGCTTGGTTTCCTGAACGTAACCATCCAAACGAACAGGTAGTCCTTGGCGAATGGCCACAATGGATCCCCAAAATTTCTGTTGCATGAGCCAAGACCGCTGTTAAGTGAGTTTTTGCCCCAGCTTTCTTTGCCAGAGGTGTTCAGCGAGCCCCTGCAGTTCTTAAGTTAGTCCCACACCTGTTAAGTGAATCTGGCTTCCTCATTGACTTTGCTTTTTAGAAGGTTGCAAGAGGTTATCATCACATGATCACGGAGGATTTTACCTTTGGCATATACACTGATGTATTTATTTATTTAATTATTCATTATATCCTGCCTTTATTGTTTTTATTTTATTTTATTTTATTTAAAAAAAATGGAAAGCGATGGATACATCATCACCAGGAGGATTTGGGCAGGAGTGAAAATTCAGCAGGTTTCTGACAGGTTCTGGAGAACCGGTAGCGGAAATTTTGAGTAATTCAAAGAACTGGCAAATGCCACCTCTGGCTGGCCCCAGAGTGGGGTGGGAATGGAGATTTTGCAGTATCCTTCCCCTGCCACGCCCACCAAGCCACGCCCACAGAACCGGTAGTAAAATAATTTGAATTTTACCACTGGTTTTGGGGTAATCCATGAACCAGCTAAGCTGGTTCAGGAATTCAGGGAGTTTAAGCCCACAAGTCATAAAGGGGCCATAATTCCCCCATGCTGGCTGAGGAATTCTGGGAGTTGAAGTCCACAAGTCATAAAGGGGCCATAGTTGCCCCCATGCTGGCTGAGGAATTCTGGGAGTTGAAGTCCACAAGTCATAAAGGGGCCATAGTTGCCCCCATGCTGGCTGAGGAATTCTGGGAGTTGAAGTCCACAAGTCATAAAGGGGCCATAGTTGCCCCCATGCTGGCTGAGGAATTCTGGGAGTTGAAGTCCACAAGTCATAAAGGGGTCATAGTTGCTCCATGCTGGTTGAGGAATTCTGGGAGTTGAAGTCCACAAGGCATAAAGGGGCCATAGTTGCCCCCATGCTGGCTGAGGAATTCTGGGAGTTGAAGTCCACAAGTCATAAAGGAGCCATAATTCCCCCATGCTGGCTAAGGAATTCTGGGAGTTGAAGTCCATAAGTCATAAAGGGGCCATAATTCCCCCATGCTGGCTCAGGAATTCTGGGAGTTGAAGTCCACAAGTTATAAAGGAGCAATAGTTCCCCACCTCTGCTTTAGATGATGGATGCAAACCACAGGAGGACAGAAGTGATATCTGATCCAGCACAGACACAGGTCTGACCAGGTGCCTGGCCTGTTCTGCCCCTCTGCTGAATAGGGGAAGAAACCGATCAGAACTCCTGTTCAAATCTGGAACAACAAGGCAACGGATGGGCTGATTAGTCCTTGTTATCTCTGCAGCTCATGCTGTGAGTCCATTGTCCGGTTGCTAAGCCCCCGTAGAGGGATTTCCCTTTTATCCCATTTGTCTTAATCCTTGGCCCCACCAGCTGAGAAGCAGGAATCGGTCCTTTAATTTGCTTGGAAGCTTTCCAATCTCAGGAAAAAAAAAATCCTTTATTATCATTATTATTTAAAGGCTTTTTTGGGGGAAAAGCAGGATTTTCCCAGCTGATTTATGCGGTTCTTCTCTTCTGATGGACCCTATAGAAACTGGGCTACAAGGGTCACTATCTTTTAAGGCAGGGGGTCTCCAAACTTGGCAACATTAAGACTGGTGGACTTCCACCTCCCAGAATTCCCCAGTTCGGAACGCTGGTTGGGGAATTCTGGGAATTGAGGTCCACCCACTCTGAAAAGGGTGCCAAGGTTGTAGAGTTAGTTCTTAACTTACGAACCCCTCAAACGAGCCCAAAATTTCTCTTGATAGTGAGACAGTTGTTAAACGAGTGTTGTCCCATTTTTGCGACACAGTTGTTTAAGTGAATCGCGGCAGTTGTTAAGTGAAAATCTGGCTTCCCCGTTGACTTTGCTTGTTTGGAAGGTCGCAAAAGGGGAGCACGTGCCTCAGGGACACTGCAACGGTCATAAATCTGAAGCAGCGGCCAAGCGGCCGAATTTTATTTCACTTGGCCCACGGGGATGCTACAGCAGCCATGCGAAAAACGCTCGTGAATCACTTTTCTCAGTGCGGTTGTAACTTTGAATGGTCAAAGAACCAATGGTTGTAAGTCGAGGACTGTCTGTAGTCCACTGGGGTGGGTGTGCTCTTCCTCCTGAAGTTGCAAGTTGAAGTCCACCCTTCTCAAAAGTTGTCACCCTTGAGGGAAACTGGTCTATTGTGGAATCTGTATCATAACATATAGGTTTCTTGGCCAGTTGGGTGAGAGGAAGAAGTATGTTAAAGGCAGTAAGAAACATTTGTGATTTTTACAAATCAGTTTGTGAATTCTGTAGTTGGAATCGCCATGAAGATAGCACTGCAATCTTGATAGAGTCCTGTTCTGACCTCCGTCCGTACGGTGAGTTACACCGACACAAGATTATTGCTAGTAAATTAACACACCGACAAAACTTTAGCAGCAACCCAGACTTTCACAGATAAGATATACACACAAGAGCTTCTCCAGCTTTAGTATAACGGTTGTGTCCTGCAAAAAGCCTCTTCCCAAAGTCTCTTCTTATATACTCTCTTGGGAGGAACCTAATCAAAACCACCTGGCCCCAATTATCTTCTATATCTCCGTAGTTGCTGTCGGCGCTTATCTGCCCGTCTTTGCCTGGCGTCCGGGACCACCTCCCTTAGCTCCTCCCCACTGCTCCAGGGCCTGACGTCTTCACCACTGCTCCAGGGCCTGACGTCAGGGACAAACTCCCTTTGGCTTTTACCTCTCTGGTCCCTGCTCGGAGTCTGAACCCTGTCCAGGGTCCTCCACATCTTCCAGAGCTGACTCATAGGGTCCCTCGCTATCGGAGTCTGTTTGCAGCTCCAATGGCTCCTGCTGGGCCACAACAAGTCCTTGGTTCTCTCTGAACTTGGTTGTTTTCTAGCTGACACCCAGCTAGTTATCCCCATCAGTGCCAATGTTAACTAGTTGGGTAATGAAACGTCTTACAGAAAAGAACCAAGCTCAGAGAGCACTAAGGACCACACAACCCCTACCTCCTACTCCCCAACCTTGCTTCCTTCCAGCACTGATGGTATTACCTAGTTGGGTCATGAGATGTCTGCAAAAAAAGAACCAATTCTGAAAGCAATAAGGACCCCACAGTTGTCTCACTCCCACTCCTACTCCTTCCATCCTCCTCCTCCCAAAGCCCACTCACTTCTAGCACTGATAATATCATCTGGTTGGGTCATGAGACGTCTGGAAGAAAACAACCAATTCATAAATCACGAAAGACCTTACAGTCGTCATCGCCCCCCTCCTCCTCCTCCCCCCCTCCTCCTCCTCCTCCTCCCAAACCTCACTCCCTTCTAGCACTGATTATATTATCTAGTTGGGTCGTGAGACATCTGCAAGAAAACAACCAACTCAGAAAGCACTTAGGACCCTACAATCCCCCTCCTCCTCCCAAACCCCTTCTAGCACTGATAATATTACCTGGTTGGGCCATGAGAAGTCTGCAAGGAAACAACCAAGCTCAAGAGAGCTTCAGAGAGCAGATATTTCAACCACGGAATACAAATATTCTCTTTTATTAGATTCTTGGTAGATTATGGGCGTTTAGGTTCATCCTTCTTCTAGGAAGGATAATGTGGGGTGTTTTTCCCCCCTCCCCCCCTGGAAGACCCGGTGTTATTATTTTTCACCCCTTGTGCCTGGAAACCTCCCTTCCTTTCTCTTTAGAAGTCACATATGGCACCGTTGCATCAGAAGAGCGTTGTGGTCTCATGCCAGGGGTGGCAGGAGTCAAAACACATGTATTTCTGGAACTGCCTCAAAGTCATTTGGAAAATGGCTGGACTGCCAGCCCTTGCCAGAAATGCTCCGGGGTTGTTGGGGAAAGGAATATCCGATTGCACAGCAGTTGCAGCAAATAAAACCTGTTGTAACCGAGAAGCCAAGATCAGGGGGTGACTGCAGGTTTTTCACTCACCCAAATTGTTCCCTGCGCAGGCAAGCATAGCGAGATAAATAAAGACAGGCAGGCAAGCATTTCGTTCGGTGTGGCCTGTTCAGGGCACTCTGAAATAAAGCGTATTTTGCTCGCCTTGGGGGGGGGGGGGAGCTTGGAAAATTAAGCCTTGATCTGGTTTGGATCTGTGGTTTAGGATGAATAGAACAGAATATATGGAATTGAATGGAATAGAATAGAATAGAATATACAGAAAGGAATGGAATAGAATATAATAGAATATACAAAAAAGAAAGGAATGGAATAGAATAGAATAGAATATATGGAATGGAGTAGAATAGCATAGCATAGAATAGAATATATGGAATGGAATAGAATAGAATATACAGAAAGGAAAGGAATAGAATATATGGAATGGAATGGAATGGAATATATGGAATGGAATAGAATATACAGAAAGGAAAGGAAAGGAAAGGAATAGAATATATGGAATGGAATAGAATAGAATAGAATATACAGAAAGGAATGGAATGGAATAAAATGGAATATATGGAATGGAATGGAGTAGAATAGCATAGCATAGAATAGAATATATGGAATGGAATGGAATAGAATACAATAAAAGGAAAAGAATGGAATGGAATAGAATATATGGAATGGAGTAGAATAGAATATACAGAAAGGAATGGAATAGAATAGAATATACGGAAAGGAATGGAATAGAATAGAATATATGGAATGGAGTAGAATAGCATAGCATAGAATAGAATATATGGAATGGAATAGAATACAATAAAAGGAAAGGAATGGAATAGAATATATGGAATAGAATAGAACATACAGAAAGGAATGGAATAGAATAGAATATACGGAAAGGAATGGAATGGAATGGAATAGAATAGAATATATGGAATGGAATAGAATGGAATAGAATACAATAAAAGGAAAGGAATGGAATGGAATAGAATATATGGAATGGAATAGAATAGAATATACAGAAAGGCATGGAATGGAATGAACTAGAAGGGACCTTGGAGGTCTTCTAGTCCAGCTCCCTGCTCAAACAGGATAACCTATGCCATTTCAGATAATTTCTAAACGAAAGAATTTCCACTGGTTAATTGTTTTCAGTGTTGGGAACTTAATTCTAGGTTTCTTCTTTCTTTGATTAGTTTCCAACCATTAGTTTTTGTCCTGCTTTATGGTGCTTTGGTGAATAATTTGACTCCCCTCTTCTTTGTGGCAGCCCCTCAAAATACTGAAATATTGCTATCGTGTCACCCCTGGTCCTTCTTTTCATGGGACTAGCCATACCGAAATCCTCCATGTGTTCTTCCTGCGGTTTAGTCTCCATGCTTTTCATCATCTTAGTTGCTGTTCTCTGCACTTTTTCCACAGCCCAAATTTGGAGTGGCAGAAGGCAATTTGAAATGTGGATTTTTGAGACTCGGGGGAAACCCTCTGCCAGCAAAAACGGAGCTTGGGAGGGCTGCACGTGGCCCTCGCAAGCTCCGTTTTCGGCTGGCAGAGGCACCGTGGGCCAGTCCTTCGTTGTTTCCAGGGTGGCCCTAAGGGACAGATCTAAGCACCCCGTTAGCCGGATCTGACCCCCGAGCCTCCCCTACATAAACACAACAAAATAAATACAAAATTTTGCATATACCCACATGCCCACCTATATTATATGACACAGAGAAACAGTATGAAGTCCATCAAGCTGTGGAAGTGATTATCGTCAACAAGCTCACTCAATTTTGTATTTGGAGGTTTTATTTCTGTAAGCCGCTCAGCTGTGGTGGAATGTAGTCTGGATTCCCAGAAGGGAAGGGACTGCATTCCAGAGAACCAAGAGACATCAACGTTTAGATAATTTGCATGGGAGACAAAGGGTGAAGACCAGTTGGTGGGTTCCGGGCAGTACTGCCTGGTACAGCCGTACCGGTAATAGCCGGGAGCAGCGGCCACCGTACCAGTACGATGGCTCCTTTGACCCACCCGCGTTCTGTAGCTGTTTATAATGAGAATGGGCCAATTGCGCACTCGCGCACAGCGAGGGGCGCCTGCGTAACCTCCGCCAAGCAGCTGGGTGCCACAGAGCGGTGGTGTGTGCACGCGTACCGGTTGCGACGGGATCTGGAACCCACCACTGGTGGAGACAGCTCCTTTCTAATAGTTCCATGGTACAATAAAGGAAACTTGTTTCGAAGAAAAGTTTCCATGTCTTTGTAAACTCAGTTTAAGCACCTGAAGAAAATGGAAGTTAGGACAAGCCATGTTTTCTTTCACCCAAGACCCTCCCTGTTTCTTTATATATATTTTTCTCTTCCTCTATTTTATTTTAAGCTGATGCAGGAAGGGATGGCTATTAATTAAGTTGTCATCTTCACCAAGCTCAAGTCAGCCTTAGGGGGGGAAAAATAGTGCAATAAAAGTTTCTACTGTAGGATATAAAGCTTCCATAAATTGTTTTATTTATTTTACTTGCAAGTGCAGCAAAGTTCCTGATTTGGTAAGAGTTAAGGGACACGGTTGATTTTTTTGGGGTAGGGATGTTTCTAAATTACAGGCAGTCCTCAACTTATGGCCACAGTTGAGCCCAAAATTTTTGTTCTTCGGCGAAACACTGGTTAAGTGAATTTTGTCCCATGTTACGAGCCTTTCGTGCCACAGTCGTTAAGTAAATCACTGCAGCTGTTAGGTTATTACAGATGGTCCTCAGCTTACAACCACAACCGAGCCCAAAATTTGTGTTGTTAAGCGAGAAATGTGTAAAATAGTTCTGCCCCATTCTATGACTTCTCATGCCCCGTTGGTTAAGTGAATTACGGCAGTTGTTAAGTGAATCTGTGTTCCCTGTGGACTTCGCTCATGAAAAGGTCGCAAAAGTGGATCACATGAACTCCACACACACACACACGGACACTGCAACTGTCACAACTGTAAATCAATTGTCAAGGATCCGAATGTAAATCACATGACTATTGTGTTTCCCCAAAAATAAGACGGGGTCTTATTTTCTTTTTACCCCCAATTCAAGGTGCTAGTCGTTACTTTTAAAGCCCTGCATGGTATTGGACCTGGGTACTTGAGACACCGCCTCCTGCCAATTACCTCCCTACGACCAATTAGATCCCACAGATTGGGCCTCCTCCGAATACCATCCGCTAGCCAATGTCGACTGTCGACCACTCGGGGGAGGGCCTTCTCTGTGGCTGCCCCGGCCCCGGTCTTATTATTATTGTGGTGCAGGAGGCAGCGGGCATGGTCACCTCATGGCTGCTGCTTTGTTACAATTATTTCAGGAAAGGGTTTATTTTTTGGGGAGGGCTTGTGTTAGCGCATGTGCTGAAAAGCCTGATTGGGCTTATTATCCAGGGAGGTCATATTTTCAGGGAAACAGGGTATTGATATGTTACAACGGTCCAAATAGCAGTAGCACTTAGACATATATCCCATATTTTTCGGAGTATAAGATGCACCGGAGTATAAGACACACCAAGGTTTTGAAGAGGCAAAATAAAAAACAAAAGTTTTTGCACTCTGCAGACCACCCCAAACCGCCCATTTTTTGTGAAAAAGGCCCATTTTTTTTTCAAAAAAAGGGCATGAGTAGCCTTTAGGAAGCTTGCAGAGTGCTCCTGGGGGGTGCCCCCCCCAAATGAGCAAAACTGGCCCATTTTTCATGAAAATGGCATGCATAGCCTTTAGGAGGCTTATAGAATGTTCCTGGGGGCTAATTGAGCATAAAATGGCCTGTTTTTTGCTCATTTCTGCCCTCCCAAGCTCCCAGGAGCACTCTGAAAGCCTTCTAAAGGCTATGCACGGCCATTTTGGTGAAGGTGTGGAGGGGTTTCATGAGGCAAAAAATGCTGTATTCAGTGTATAAGACACAACCAGATTTTCAGCCTGTTTTTTGAGGGGAAAAGTTGCGTCTTATACTCCGAAAAATACGGTACCACTTTACAGCCCTCTCTAAGTGGTTTACAGAGTCAGCCTATTGCCACCAAAAACCTGGGTCCTCTTTTTACCGACCTCGGAAGGATGGGATTCTCAGTCATCCAGGTCATCGTTGTCCCAAAGGTGTTTTGCCCCAAAGATGGACACCCTTCGAATGATGTGCATGGTATGAATGGATTTCCAGAAAAATTGCAGCTATATGAACCATTTGCACTACTGAGGACACAGATATAAACCTCCAAGTAGCCTCAATGTCCCTCTAAAAGGATGCAAATGACCAGCTGCCTGCAAGGAGTATAAATCCTTCCATTCCCCACCATCCTGTCAGAGCTGAAGAAGCTTCTTGGATGAGAAGCGAAACGTCTTTAAAGAAGACACAAATAAATCTCCAAGTGGCCTCAACGTCCCTCTAAAAGGATGCAAATGACCAGCTGCCTGCAAGGAGTATAAATCCTTCATTTCCCCACCATCCAAGTCAGAGCTGAAGAAGCTTCTTGGATGAGAAGCGAAACGTCTTTAAAGAAGACACAAATAAATCTCCAAGTGGCCTCAACGTCCCTCTAAAAGGATGCAAATGACCAGCTGCCTGCAAGGAGTATAAATCCTTCCATTCCCCACCATCCAGACAGAGCTGAAGAAGCTTCTTGGATGAGAAGCGAAACATCTTTAAAGAAGACACAAATAAATCTCCAAGTGGCCTCAACGACCCTCTAAAAGGATGCAAATGGCCAGCTGTCTGCAAGGAGTATAAATCCTTCTATTCCCCACCATCCAGTCAGAGCTGACGAAGCTTCTTGGATGAGAAGCGAAATGTCTTTAAAGAAGACACAAATAAATCTCCAAGTGGCCTCAACGACCCTCTAAAAGGATGCAAATGACCAGCGGTCTGCAGGGGATATAAATCCTTCCATTCCCCACCATCCAGTCAGAGCTGAAGAAGCTTCTTGGATGAGAAGCGAAACGTCTTCAAAAGAAAAAAAAAATAAGAAAGTCCCATTGCCTCCTGAAAAAAAAGCGCCTTTGGGAGAACCATGACCTGGATGAACGAGAAGTCGCTGCAGACTTTTCTTTGAATGCAATTGTTAATTATTTTTTTCATGGAATGAGTAAGCAAATAACTCAAGTCAGAAGCGAGCTGCGACTGAAAGGGCCTTCTGTTTTTCCTCTTAATGAAATGTTTACCCTCCAGTCCCGGCCCTGACTGCTGCATTCGGTGTATCAGGTTATGTCCGACGAATCACACAGGAATAGAGCCTCGTTTTCTTTCCCCTGCCCAGCCCCAGGAGACCTGATAGAGACCTTTTCTTCTATTTATTTGTACAAGCGATTTGTCCCTTTTGAGTTGTTCGCCACCCTGAGTCCCTCCCGGAGAAGGGCGGCATACAAATAAACTAAATCTTAAATCTTAAATCCTAGGAGTGGGACAAACCAAAAATAGGAAAGGTAGATACAGCACCTTGACGTACAACTATTTTTTTCGTGACCGGTCCAAAAGAGTGACTTTTAAGATCGTTTATTCACATTTAATGACCATTCAATAGCAGCAATAGCAGTTCGACTTATATACTGCTTCATAGTGCTTTCAGCCCTCTCTAAGCGGTTTACAGAGTCAGCATATTGCCCCCAACAATCCGGGTCCTCATTTTACCCACCTCGGAAGGATGGAAGGCTGAGTCAACGCTGAGCCGGTGAGATTTGAACAGCCGAACTGCAGAACTGCAGTCAGCTGAAGTAGCCTGCAGTGCTGTATTTAACCACTGTGCCACCTCGGCTCTACATAGCAATAGCAGTTAGACTTATATACCGCTTCATAGGGCTTTCAGCCCTCTCTAAGCGGTTTACAGAGTCAGCATATTGCCCCCAACAATCCGGGTCCTCATTTCACCCACCTCGGAAGGATGGAAGGCTGAGTCAACCTTGAACTGGTGAGATTTGAACCGCCGAATTGCAGATAGCAGTCAGCTGAAGTGGCCTGCAGTACTGCACTCTAACCACTGCGCCACCTCGCCACCATTCAAGCATTCTCTACGGTCACAGGATCCAAATTTGGACGCTTGGCAACCGATTCGTGTGTATCACGGTTGCAGTGTCCCAGGGTCAGGTGATCACTTTTTGCTACCTTCCGTTCTGACCGAGGCTTCACAAAATCCCGAAGCAGGCTCCTCCTCCTGACAAAAAAAAAAAAAAACCTTTTTATTAAGCTAATGTGGATTCCTCTCATTCACATCCGGCAAACAGTCTTTCAAGGGTGAATTTACAACCACAGACCTTATCAGGCTTGGAGAGCAGCCCGGCCGATATCTTCCAAACACAACGCTGTACAAGAAAATATTTGGTGAGGAGTCTCTGAGAGTCACAAACAAATCATCACACTAATTAAGCAAACAAATTATCTCCTGCAAACTTCACTCCCCTTTTGTTCCTCTTCATTCCCTATGGGAGGGGCCATTCACCGTCCACCTGTGCCACTACTCCCGAGTCAGTCCTTGTTCCTTAACTGTTCGCTTCTCCCGACCGCTCTACGCATGCACACATCAGAAATAGGCTCCAGCTGTTCTTCTGCTCCACTGATCTCCAACTCCGAAGGCAGTTGATAACTGTCAGACGGCCCTGGCCCTATCTCTGCCTCCGACGCAGAGCCCTCGTCAGAGCCTTCCCCAGACTCCAGGACTGGCCCATGTTCCTCCCCAACCTTCTCACTGCCTGAGTCCGCCACCAGCTCTCCTGGCCGCTGGCAGGCCACAATACCACCTGACCAGCAAAGTCAATGGGGAAGCCAGGTAGTGGGAGTTGTAGTTCAGCCTTTGGAAGGTTACAAGTTTTTGCTCCATTACTGCGTATTCTTTATTTCTGTTGTTGTTGTTGTTGTTGTTGTTGTTGTTGTAAATGCCTATGAAATTGAAGGGTAGGGTACAATCCATAGTCAGACATGTACATATTATGCAATCCCAGATGCTCTCTGAGCTTGGTTGTTTTCCTGTAGACGTTTCATTACCCAACTAGGTAAGGACATCAATGCTACAAGAGTTTGCTCTCTGTTTATATATAGCAATAGCAATAGCAGTAGACTTATATACCGCTTCATAGGCCTTTCAGGCCTCTCTAAGCGGTTTACAGAGAGTCAGCATATTGCCCCCAACAATCTGGGTCCTGCTAAGTCTACTGCTATATACTGGCTTGCCTTGTCTATGTACCCCAATCAATGAGTTACCAAGAAGACTTTCACTAATACTGACAAGGAAAGGCACTAGTATATAAACAGAAAGCAATCCTTTGTAGCACTGATGATGTTACCTACTTGGGTGATGAAATGTCTGCAAGAAAACAACCAAGCTCTGAGACCACCAAGGACCCCACAGTTGTTGTTGTCGTTGTCCTCCTCCTCCTTGCACACTCCATTCCCTTCTAGTACTGACGATGTTACCTAGTCAGGTAATGAAACGTCTGCAAGAAAACAGCCAAGCTCAGAGAGCACCAAGGACTCTTCATTTCAACCCTGAGCTACGGATAACTCTCTTCCCTTGGTACATACTCTCTAGCTATAAAGAAACCTATCAAAATTGACCTTTTTGCACCATTAACTTTTCGACCCTGCTTAATAGTATGATCATTATTTCTTTTTTCTTTTCTTTTTAAAACAAGGATTCGATTGAATCTCTTTCAGCTGACCCTTTGTTTCTGGATGGATCCGACATGCCTTTTCCACCTCGGTCTTATAAATCAGTTTACAACAGGTCAGAAGGTTTACATGTTCACCTCTGGAAGTTCAGAAGCACAAATGTGTCCTCCTTGTAGGTACTGTGAGATGTTTTCATTTTACAATCTCCTCCTGGCCCGACGACGTGCCCAATCATGGTTTGTTTTTTTTGCCACGGCGAAGTCCTTTCCCCAGTTTCTCCTTTTTCCCCCCTTCTCGGAGGCCCCCCGTTTCTGCCCATGCATAATCATCCACCTCATTTGAGGCTCTGTCATTAAGCAACGTCCTAATTATTCTGGCAGCTGGGCTCCTCGAAATCCCCACAGACCACAACAGACACGGAGTGAATTGTGTAGCGCCTAGGACAGGGCGAAAAGGTCAGCCTAGGCAACGGACGATTTTGCATCGTCCCAGGAAGGGACCGCAAACCTTCATCTGTTACTGATGGGATTGCAGGTGGTTGTTTTTTTTTTTCCGCACGAACTCGAACACGCAAAAATCCAAGAAACAGAACAGGTTTCCTTCATGGAGTTGTCAGTGGAGTTTCCCCCGCCCCCTAGTTTCCTCTTCTTTTCTCTTCTCGCTGATGTTCTTCTCTTGTCCACGAGTAGGCTGCTACAGATTCGCCCGGGTTCGGGGGAACCCATAGCTAACGTTATGGCTGGTTCGGAGAACCTCCAAATCCAGACGTGGTATTCAGCAGATTCTGAGCAGTTCTGGAGAACCGGTAGCGGAAACTTTGAGTAGTTTGGAGAACCGGGAAATACCACCTCTGGCTGGCCTCGCCCCCATCTATTCTCTGCCTCCCGAGTCCTAGCAGATCGGGAGGGAATGGGGATTTTGCAGTAACCTTCCTCTGGAGTGGGGAGGGAATGGAGGTACGTAGTATCCTTTCCCCTGCCATGCCCAAAAAGCCATGCCCACAGAACCAGTAGTAAACATTTTTGAATCCCACTACCGTCTAAATCCCACCCTGGCTGGCCCCACCCCTTCTGCCCCTCCCCTCCCAGGAGTCTCCAAACGCCCCATTTTGGATGCGAGGTAAGTGCAGGGCCCGCGCCGAGGCCTCGGGAGGGGGAAAACAGGACTTCCACAAGGCTGGAAATAGGCCCGGAGCACGCCGAGGGCAGTTTTCAACCTCCCAGTGTCTCCAGAGCCTGGGGAAGAAGTAAAGGGCCGCCCTGCCGTGGTGCAGGAGGTGAACTAGGCCACGCTCACCATGGTCACGCCCACCCAGCAACCAGGCAGAGTACCCGTTACTGAAATTTTTAGTCTTTTCATTTCGCTGGTTTTTTTGGGGGGGGGGGGCGATTCGGTAATGGCACACCGTTAACGATCCATCCTGAAACACATTTAATTGATGCTCCGAGAGAGCCTTGGCGGCCACGCAACCCACAATTTGTGTAGACAATGGGCAATTAACACCATGGCTTCGTCTCGACAGGTCCAGAAAGATTCAGAAATGATTTCCCTCGATTTTTGAAAGAAAACCGGTGTTTCTGGGGCAGGACCAGTTGCTCCTGTTCGAGCACGCTGCCTCTTCCGTGGCGTCGCCGTGTGTGTCACGGGCCCCCGTGATGCCAATTGGGCATAATTGATTTGACAGCGCCCTGTAGGGAGTTAAGAATTTGGGATTAAGAAATTAATTGTATCTTTGAAGGCCGGCTGGTATTTGCTGATGGAGCCCCGTTCCTGCGACAACAGCGTTTATTCTGGATCAGGCGCCGAGTTTTGGCTTGTAATTATTTTGCTGGGAGAGGAGGAGGCGCTCAGAATGCGAGGCGCTTCTCACAACTGGGAACTTCACCCAACCTAAACCCCGAGTGGAAAAGATTCAGTGTCACAGTGTTGGGTTTTGTGTACTGTTGTCTTCTTGCAGTGTTCGCCTGATGCATGGTGAAGCACCCAAATCCACTTGATAGTGAAATGGGAGTGTTGTCCTGTTTAATTTTTCTCTTTTCTTTTTCATTCTTTTTTCCCTCCCTCCCTCTGTTTTCCCTTTGCCTCCTTCCCTTCATTTTCTTCTTCCTTCCTTCCTTCCTTCCTTCCTGTTTTCTTCTTGCCTTCCTTTTTCCCTCCCTCTCCTTCCTTTCTTCCTGTTTTCTCCTTGCCTTCCTTTCTCTCTCCCTCCCTCTTGCATTCTTTCTTTCCTACTTTCTTTCTCTCTCTCCCTTCCTTCCTGTTTCCTCCCTTCCATTCCTCCCTTCCTTTCTATTTTCTCCTTGCTTTCCTTTCTCCCTCCTTCTTCCTTCTTTCCTTCCTTCCTTCTTTCCTTCCTTCCCCCTCTCCTCCCCATCCTTCCCTCCCTCCCTTCCTCCTCATCTCCTTCCTTCTCGCCCTCCTTCCCTTCTCCTTCCTTCCCCCTCTCCTCCTCCTCCTGCCTTCCCTTCCTCCCTCCCTTCCTCCTCTTCCTCCTTCTCGCCCTCCTTCCCTTCGCCTTCCTTCCCTCTGTCCTTCCTTCCTCCCTCTCTCCCTTCCTTCCTTCCTTCCTTCCTTCCTTCCTTCCTTCCTTCCTTCCTTCCTTCCTTCCTTCCTGTCTACAACACAGTAAAAAACAATATGAAACATGAAAATATTAAATCCAGAAATAATGCCCTTTGAACTGACGAGCTATCCGTTTTTCAGCCTGAGAGTGAATTCATTCTCAGCCAGACTGGGAAATTTAAGGTAAACACTAATAGGAGTCCCCATCTGTGTCCATGAATCTCCAATATCAGACTGGAAGGTGATAATGGGGAGTTTTCTCCCAGGGGTGATTTGGGGCAAGAGAACAGTGATAATTGGTTTCCTAAATTTGCCTTATTATGGTTGGTCGCACAGTCAGCCAGATGTTTACACTGGATTTGGCATTTTCGTCTGCCCCCTCAAGGACAGACAGATGTGAATATTCAATGGTGTTACAGATATTATTGTCAGATGTAAGCTGTTCCGAGCAAAGCTGCCTTTGGCAATTGACTGATGCTGAATTTATCAATGCCGAGGGTATTCAAGTGTGTTTCAGTTGTTTTTGGGGGGGGTCACACCTAAAACCACGAGGATCTAAGCAACCCCGCAGGCTGGATTCAACCCGCGGGCCTTGAGTATGACACCCTTGGTATAAGGGTCTGCTGCTTGTGCAGTGGGTTGGACTAGAAGACCCTCCGAGGTCCCTTCCAGTTTTGTTATTCCGTTATATTCCTGAAATAATCATCCACTGGGTTACAGATTGCAGAGCTATTATTGTTATTCCCACCCGTACCCCCCATGTGCTTTGCAAACACAAAAAGTTTGAGGAGGTGTTGGATATCAAATAGGGTAGAGAGGTCCTGTTTTGATAGAGTTTGCTTGGCCAGAAAGGGTTACGATGAACCCCCTCGGCCTCGTTGTGACTCTAGTCCAGTGTTTCTCAACCTTGGCAACTTGAAGATGTCTGGACTTCAACTCCCAGAATTCCCCAGGCAGCGAATGCTGGCTGGGGAATTCTGGGAGTTGAAGTCCGGACATCTTCAAGTTGCCAAGGTTGAGAAACACTGCTCTAAGTCAGAGAAGCTTCGCATTTTTGACATGAGAAAAAAAATGTCATAAATAGGAATAGCGGCTTCGTGGTCCTCATTCATAAACAGCATGCAGGATAGTTGGGGTAACCAGCAATTGTCAGTCACAGAGAATCGGGAAATTTGGTAAGGTTGCAGCCTACAAAGATTTATTCAAGGCTATACAGGTTGTCCTCGACTTACGACCACAGTTGAGCCCCAACTTTTCTGCCGCTGCATCAGGCATTCAGTTTCGCATCAGTGTGCGACCTTTCTTGCCACAGTTGTTAAGTGAATCCCCGCGGTTCTTCAAGGAGCAACACACGGTTGTTATAAACGAATCTGGCTTCCCCATTGATTTTGCTTGTCGGAAAGCCGCAAATCACTGCCACCGTTGTAAATACCGCGTGTTCCCCGTAAATAAGGCGGCTGTATTTAACCCTTGCTTGGACTCTCCTTCGCAGCGCCCTGAAAACGAACCTTCAGGTAAGATAATGGTCATTCTCTCCTGTTTCTATATGTTAGAGCTGCCAACTGTAGTGCATAATTTGAAAAGCATGTAGATCTTCGACGTGCATTTTACATTCTGGGTTTTCCGATGCCTGAAGGAAATTGCAATATTCATTTAAAAGTTCCCGACGGATGGAATTTCTTTACCCATTCTTAACTTAATCTGCAGAACAGTTGCCAGCCAACCAGAAATCCTCAGCCTCAAAACTCCTTAAGAAATATCATCGGCCTGTATATAGAATTAGGATGGGGTTTTTTTCCTGACTGTATATTGCAGTGATAGCTAACCTTTTTCGTCATCGCGTGCTGAAAGTACGTGCTCATGCGCGCAACGGCGCATTTTCGCGCCTGCACCCATACTACAATTCACACGTGACCAACCCCTGTGCTCCATCTCCCCCCCCCCCGTGCATGCACACGTGAAACCTCCCCCCCTGTGCCTCATTTTGGACCTAGTAGGCCACTCTGCACCCCCATGCACTCCCTCTCCCCCCACACTCCCTCTTCCCCTCATGCATGCGCATGTGAAACCCCCCTGTGCCCCGTTTTGGACTTAGTAAGCCTCTCTGCAGCCTCCTGGGAAGAAAAACAGCCCCCCCTGGGGTGGGGGGGGTTGGAGCACCACAAACACATACACCCCGCCCCATTTTCGGCCTAGTAGGCCTCCCTGCAGCCTCCTGGGAGCAAAAACAGGCCCCATGCAGGGGGGGGGGGTGAAGCGCCACACAACATCCACTCTGCCCTGTTTTCGGCCTAGTAGGCCTCTCTGCAGCCTCCTGGGAGCAAAAACAGGCCCCGTGGGGGGCGGGGAGTGAAGCACCACACAAACATATACACTCTGTCCCGTTTTTGGCCTTGTAGGCCTCCCTGCAGCCTCCTGGGAGCAAAAACAGGCCTAGGGGGTGGGGGTGGAGCGCCACACAACAAACACTCTGCCCTGTTTTCGGCCTAGTAGGCCTCCATGCAGCCTCCTGGGAGCAAAAACAGGCCACGGAGGGGGGGAGCACCACACAAACCCTGCGCCCCGTTTTGGGCCTAGTAGGCCTCTCTCTACCCCCCTGGGAGCAAAAATGTGCCATGTGGGAGCTGTGCTGCACCCTCCACAAATGTGTATGTGTCTCCCTCGCATGGGCCCTGCCCATGTGCGGCAGAGACCCGAAAATCAGCGGTTTGGTGGGAGGCCCGCGCGCATGTATGGTGGGACTGAGCTTGGGCGACTGCATGCCATAGGTTTGCCATCACGGGTATATTGCTACCCATTTTCAGATAGTCCTCGACTTACAACCTTTTATTCAGTGACTGTTCAAAGTTACAACGGCACTGGAAAAGGTGACTTAAGGACTGGTTTTCATGCCTTATGTGATCAAAATTGAGATGCTTGGCAACTGAGTCACATTTATGATGGTCCCGTGGTCATGTGATCCACTTTTGTGACCTTCTCAGGAGCGAAGTCGATGGGGAAGCCTACCTCACTTAAAAACCGTGTTACCAACTTACCAGCTGCAGTGATTCACTTAGCAACGGTGGCAAGAAAGGTTGCAAAATGGGGCAAAAGTTACTTAAGAACTGTCTTGCTTTGCAACAGAAAATTTGGGCTCAATTGTGGTGGTAAGTCGAGAACTACTTGCAATCAGTACGTGATGGAGTTTTGACCCGGAAAAGAGGAATTATCACCTTGAAATAACATCTTAGTGCAATAAATAACAATAGGTGAAGCACTTATATATATCCCACTTGACAGTGCTTTTACAGCCCTCTCTAAGCGGTTTACAGAGTCAGCCTCTTGCCCCCAACAATCCGAGTCCTCATTTTACTGACCTCGGAAGGATGGAATGCTAAGTCAGTGTTGAGCCTAAATGCTATAATTAAGAAATGAAATAAACATATTTTATTCAGTAAGAGAAGGGAGAGAAGGGAGGGAGGGAGGAGAAAGAAGCAAGGGAGAGGAAGGAAGGAATTAAGGCGGTCAAGTAGGAAGGAGAAAAGGGGAGAGAAGGAAGGAATTGAGGAGGGAGATGGAGGAGAGAGAAAGAGGGAGGGAGGGAGGAAGGCAGGCAGCCTGCAGTCAGCAGAAATAGCCTGCACTACTTCACTCTAACCACAGCATCATTGTGACTCAAGGAAGGAAGGAAGAAAGGAAGGAAGGAAGGAAAGAAGGAAGGACAGAAAGAAAGGAGGGAGGCGGGAGGAAGGGAGGGAGTAGAGGAGAAGGGTGGGAGGAAGGAAAAAGAAGCGAGGGAGATGAAGGAAGGAATTAAGGCAGGCAGGCAGGAAGGAAGAAGAAAAAGGGGGAGAGAAGGAAGGAATTGAGGGGGCAGATGGAGGAGAGAGAAAGAGGAAGGGAGTAGAGAGAGGGAAGGAGAGGAAGGAAGGAGAGAAAAAGAGGGAGAGAAGGAAGGAATTAAGGAAGGGAGAGAAGGAGGAGAGAGAAAGAAGGAGGGAGGGAGAGGAAAGGAGTAAAGAAAGAAAGGAAGGGAAGGAAGGAAGGAAGAAGTAAACAGGAGGGGAGGAAGGAAGGAAGGATTTGTAACTGTAGCGGAGAACTTAGCACAGTTTCCTCAAAGTGGGAATCGTGTTCCCATGCTGAATCCTATCTGGTTTTTTTGTGGGGGTTTTTTTGTGCATTACATTGGTGAGCGTATGCACACCCTCTCTCCATTTAAAAATGCACGCCAGCTCTTCAGTTCTTTGACACTTCTATAAACAGCCCGAGGCGCATTTATCACTTGAGCAAAATTCAGTATGGCGAAGAGAAACAACAACATAGGTTTAGTGATCACGCTGAATTTAAGAACCCTCTTTTTAAGACATAAATGCATTTATTCCACCGTGGAGCATCACTCCTGCTTCCTCATGACACACACACAGACCCAATCTGTTCCTCTCTGGGTCTCTGCTTTCGGGGAAAGGGTCTCCTGCCTCGCCCCCACCCCCCGCTCTTTCTTTTCTCCTCTTTTCTGGGAGTTTACGTCCGTCCTCCTTGTTGCTCTTTATTCGAAGTGAGTCGACATCTCTTTTTGCAAGAATCCAGCCCAGCGTCGTTCCCCGTGTTTCATTTTTTACTTCTTCTTGCAAAAATTGTTTGGTTGTGGAGGCAGAGGCTTTGCAAGACGGGCACTCAAGCTGAACCCCAATTTAGGGAGACGAAGATCAGGGCTGCAGGGGGGGGAGGAGGTAGGGGGACAAACCCTGCCATCTTTGTTGTGAACTTCCTTGTTGTCTGGAGGCAAAGGAGCGAAGAAGCCACATGAAAGCATTTCATTCTCCTCTCCGGCTCTTTTCTCCCTTGGGATGGCGAGGAGGAGAGGGGACTGCGCTCGCTCTCTCTCTCCCCCAGCCCCTTTGTACATTTGAACGTGTACATGCGCCAGCCGGGATGCCTCAGTGGCGCCTGCGTTGTCCCCAAGTCACATGTGCCCGGCCGCATGCCAGATTCCAATATTGCGGGACGGCTTGGGCACAGCTGTGTTCCCCTTCGCAGGGAGAGAGAGATGCAGCCGCGTTGGCATGCAACACCCACCTACACCCCCCCCTCCCAGCCACGCAGATCCAAAGAGGCAGGTGGGAATAAGAACGGGAGAGAATCAAGCAGCCTCGGCTTTGCAAACCGATGCGCTGTGCCCCAGTTGCAAAGCAGAGAAGGGTGGGAAAATGGGCAGGGAAAACCGTTGTGTCTTTTGTGGCAGGTTTTTTTTTTTATTTGCTGCTCCCGTTGTTGGGCAGAGGGCCCAAAAGCGGGGAGGAGGGGGTCTCCCCCCAAAAGCCACGCCTCCCCCAGGGTGGGATTTAGGGTCTTTCTGCTTTCTTTCCCCCTCCTCGGTTTTGGGCGCTCAAAGGGAAGCCGAGGGGGGGGGGGTGTTGAACCGGTGCCAAGAAGGCTTCTCAAACCTCCCGTTCAACCCTGCACTAATATTTTAAGGCAGGGGTTGGTGGTGGTGGAGAGAAGAGCGTGGACGTGCCAGGAATATGAAGGAAAAATAGACAGAACTAGGGATGTTGAGGGGAAGAGAGAGAGACAATGAGAGAGGGGTTAGAGTGAATGAGAGAGTGAGAATGAGAGAGAGAGAGAAAGACAGCGGAGAATGAGAGAGTGAGCAATTGTGAGAGAGAAAGAGAGAGAATGAAAGAGGGGAAAGAAAGAGGGGGGAGAGAGAGAATGAGAGATGGGGTGAGAGTGAATGAGAGAGTGAGTGAAAGACAGAGCGGAGAGAGAATGAGAGAGAGGGAAGAAAGAATGAGAGAATGAGAAGGAGAGAGCGAGAGGAAAAGAGAGTGGAGAGAGAATGAGAGAGTGAGCAATTGTGAGAGAGAAAGAGAGAGAATGAAAGAGGGGAAAGAAAGAGGGGGGAGAGAGAGAATGAGAGATGGGGCGAGAGTGAATGAGAGAGTGAGTGAAAGAGACAGAGCACAGAGAGAATGAGAGAGAGGGAAGAAAGAATGAGAGAATGAGAAGGGGAGAGAGCGAGAGGAAAAGAGAGTGGAGAGAGAATGAGAGAGTGAGCAATTGACAGTGAGCGAGTGAGAGAGAAAGAGAATGAAAGGGTAGAGAGAATGAGAAAAAGAGGAATGAGAGAATGAGAAGGGGAGGAAGCGAGAGCAGAGAGATAATGAGAGAGAGCAATTGAGAGTGAGGGAGAGAATGAAAGGGGACAGAGAAGAGAAAGAGAGGGGTGAAAGAATGAGAAGGAGAGAGCAAGAGGAAGAGACAGCGGAGAGAGCATGAGTGAGCAATTGAGAGTGAGAGAGAAGAGAGAAAGAATGAGAGATGAAGAGGGGAGAGAAAATGAGAGAGAATAAGAGGGGCAGAGAGAAAGAGAGTGAGTGAGCCAAGAGAGAATGGAAGAGAGGGAGGGAGGGAGATATAAAAAGAGGAGAGAGAGAATGAGGGACATTACCACATCTCCCTCTTTCCATCTCTTGAATGAACCTCTTTCCCTACCTATACATTTCTTCCTGTAAGTGGACCTCACTTCCTGCAGGCAGGAGATAGGTCTCCCTTGAAGCTTCACCATCATGGATGAAGAAGACCGGTCCTCCTCCTTATTCTCTATTCTTCTTCTTCTTCTTCTTCTTCTTCTTCTTCTTCTTCTTCTTCTTCTTCTTCTTCTTCTTCTTCTTCTTCTTCTTCTTCTTCTTCTCCTTCTCCTTCTCCTTCTCCTTCTCCTTCTCCTTCTCCTTCTCCTTCTCCTTCTCCTTCTCCTTCTCCTTCTCCTTCTCCTTCTCCTTCTCCTTCTCCTTCTCCTTCTCCTTCTCCTTCTCCTTCTCCTCCTCCTCCTCCTCCTCCTCCTCCTCCTCCTCCTCCTTCTTCTTCTTCTCCAATGAGCATCTTCCCCTCCTGGCATCCCCACAAAGGCTACCTGTCTACCTACCTTTTCTGAAAAGGTCCCAGGTCCCCAAAAGATGGGATGATGATGGTGATGATGATGGGGACGTTGTTTGCAAGACCTTCTGCTGGGAGATGTTCCCCATGAGAGCCGTTCGTTTGTCGATTCTTGGTGTCTTCCTCTGCTGCTTTTTCCTGAGCTCTCCAAAAAGCTATTTTTTTCTCCCCCCTTCCACACTTTCTATTTTCGGTGTTGCGTTGCAAGGTTACTTGTAGGACATTCCATTTATTTTTCTGCAAAAGGCTGCGTTGACTGCTTCGGTGTTTTCCACTCCACAGCGGCAAGCAAGATTATTTTAGCCAATGTGCCTGTTTGTGTGTGTGTGTTGCAGCCGAGGGGGATGAAGCTATCATGATTGGAACCGTTTTCAGGCTTATCTGCTAGCTATCAATCAAGGGAAATGATTGGCCTGTTAATTGCCTGTCGCTAAACTGATTAATTCATTGATTGCAGCCACATTTGCATCTGATCCCAAACCTCAGGAAATGTACATTGTAGATCAGCTGGAAACTGCCTGATTTGATTCCCTACAAAAGGAACACACACACACACACACACACACACACACACACACACACACACACACCAGCTAGCATGGAATTCTGGGAGCTTGAAGCCAACATCCTCACTGCTCTCTCTCTCTCTCCAGAGAGTTCCTTCTACAGAGAGCAAACCCTACTCCCTTATAACACTGATAATATTACCTAGTTGGGTAATGAAATGTCTGCAAAAAAACCAACCAACCTCAAAAAGCACTAAGGACCCCCATGTTTTAATTCTGCTTCAAATATTCCCTATTATTGATGTCTGTCAGTCTGTCCATCTATCTATCTATCTATCTATCTATCTATCTATCTATCTATCTATCTATCTATCTATCTATCTATCTATCATCTCTTTGTTTACATCTATCCATCTATCATCCATCCCATCTATCATCTATCATCTATCTATCTATCTATCTATCTATCTATCTATCTATCTATCTATCTATCTATCTATCTATCTATCTATCTATCATCTCTTTATGATCATCTCTTTATCATCTCTGAGCCCAAATATTCCTCTGCTAAGCAAGGCAGCTGCTAAGTGACTATTGCCTCATTTTACAATCTTTTTTTTTTTTGCTACAGTTGTTAAACGATTTGCTGCAGCGGTTAAGTGAATCACACGGTTGTTCAATGAACCCGGCTCCCTCCTTTGACGTCGCTTGTCAGAAACCAGCTGGCCTCAATTGGTGGTTGCCTCCCTCTGAGGCAGTGCAGCCATCATAAATATGTGGCAGTTGCCAAACATCTGAATTTTGGTCACGTGGCTGCAGGGTGGCTGCGCCCGCCCTAAGTGAAAACTAGGGCCTAAGTCCTTTTTTTTTTCCCATTGCAAATTCAAACGGTCGTAAAACGGATGATTTGCAAATTGGAACGGCCGTTAAACAAATGGTCGTACGTTGAGGACTCCCTGCCGCTGCTTCTCCTGGCACGATCAAAGTGGTTTGGTTTGAAGTCCAATAGGGAGAGGGCTGGTCTTGAAGGCGCAAACCAGGGTTTCCGTGGGGCCGCCTGATCGCACAAGGTCAACGCACGACTTAGAAGTTGCAGTGTACACAACCTACGGACAGCCTTGCTTAACGTCAATCTGAGGCGTGTGTTTGTGTTGTGCGTGGCACAGCATATGGTGTAAACCCAGCCCTTTGCCTCCCTTCATGAATCAGGTCATTGTGTGAGATCTGAAAGTGGCGGAATTGAGCAGTTCCTGTTTTAAGTGCGTTGCGTTATCGCAACCACAGAGGGGTCCGCCTATGAATAGTCATTTGTGCACCGAGGGGGCCTTTGTGGACATTTGTTGCCCACATGTGGGCGGAGGGCAGGATATCACATGCTCCGGCTCTCTGCACCACCAAGGAGGGATTGTGTAGCGTGGCAACCTTCGATCGGCATAAATTTCAGAAGGAAAACCGGATTGCGTTTACAATCCATCCAGATTTAAAAAGAAAAGGTAGGTTTTTTGCAGTAAATCCCCAATGCAAAACTACCTCTGAAGCCAAAGTCACTCCCGGAAACTTTCGGGAAGGATCAAAGTTCAGGTAGTCTTCGACTAAGGACCACAATCCAACCCAATATTTATGTTGTTAAGTGACACCATTGGTTGAGTTTTGGCCCCGTTTCACAACTTTTCGTGGCACAGTTGCTAGGTGAAGTCGTTAAGTTAGTAACCCCGTTGTTAAGTGAATCCAGCTTTCCCCGTTGACTTTGCTCATCAGAAGGTTTCAAAAGGGGGAAATAGAATAGAATTACAGAGTTGGAAGGGACCTTGGAGGTCTTCTAGTCCAGCCTCCTGCTTAGGCAGGAAACACTGTACCACTGCAGACAAATGGATATCCAACATCTTCTTAAAACCTCCAGTGTTGGAGCATTCACAACTTCTGGAGGCAACTTCTGTTCCACTGATTAATTGTTCTCACTGTTATCAAATTTCTCCTCATTTCTAAGTTGCTTCTCTCCTTCATTAGTTTCCACCCATTGCTTCTTGTCGTATCCTCAGGTGCTTTGGAGAATAGCTTGATGCCCTCTTCTTTGTGGCAGCTCCTGAGATACTGGAACACTGCTATCATGTCTCCCCTCATCCTTCTTTTCATTAAACTAGACACACCCAGTTCCTGCAACCGTTCTTCCTATGTTTTATCCTACAGTCCCCTAATCATCTTTGTTGCTCTTCTCTGAACTCTTTCTAGAGTCTCCACATCTTTTCTACATCGTGGTGACCAAAATTGGATGCAGTATTCCAAGTGTGGCCTTACCAAGGCATTATAGAGTGGTATTAACACTTATATCTTGTTTCTATCCCTCTGATTATGCAGCCTAGAACTGTGTTGACTTTTTTGACAGCTGCTGCACATGGCTGGCTCCTATTTAAATGGTTGTCCACTAGGACTCCAAGATCCCTCTCACAGTTACTACTATTGAGCAAGGTACCACCTATACTGTACCTGTGTATTTCGTTTTTCTTGCCTAAATGTAGAACTTTGCTTTTTTCACCATTGAATTTCATTTTGTTAGATAGTGCCCAATGTTCAAGTTTGTCAAGATCCTTCTGTGTCTTAAGCCTATTTTCTGGAGTCACGTGACTCCGTGAAATCACATGACCCTGGGGACAACCATCATCAGTATGAACCCGTTGCCAAGCGCCTGAATTTTGATCATGTGACCAAAGGGATGCTACAAAGGTGGTAAGTGTGAAAAAATGGTCGTGAGTCACTTTTTCCAGTGCTGTGATAACTTCCAGTGCACGGCCACTGAATGAACTATTGTAAGTCGAGGACTACTACCTGTAATTTAATCTCATATGAAGAACGGTTGCAGGAACTGAGTATGTCTAGGTTAAGGGGAAAAAAGGACTAGAGGTGACATGATAGCAGTCTTCCAATATCTCAAGGGTTGCCACAAAGAAGAAGGAGTCAAGCTATTCTCCAAGGCACCTGAGGGCAGAACAAGAAGCAATGGGTGGAAACTAATGAAGGAGAGAAGCAACTTAGAAATGAGGAGAAATTTCATGACAGTTAGAACAATTAATCAGTGGAACAGAAGTTGCCTCCAGAAGTTGTGAATGCCCCAACACTGGAAGTCTTTAAGAAGATGTTGGATAACCCTTTGTCTGAAATGGTATAAGGTTTCCTGCCTAGGCAGGGGGGTTGGATTAGAAGACCTCCAAGGTCCCTTCCAACTGTGTTGTTCTGTTATTTGTTAATGTTTGAGAAGGTAGTGGGGGGTAGTCCTTTGTTTATAAAATGCAGCTGCTTAGGGTTCAAAGCAGGGTAACTCATTGATCGACCACATCTGGTTGCCTCTGTACTTTGCTGAAGATTTTAGACAGATTTAATTTTGCGTTTGATGGCCTACATCCTCTATCTCTCAGTTGGAAAGATAAAGCAGATTTTTTGGGGATTCGGGGGGGGGGGGTTAACTGCACAGAAGCTGCTTCTCTAAGCTGGCCTCGGAGGTAGGAAGCCCACATTGACACTCGCAAACATCGGCTTAACAGCTTCAACAACGATTCACAATGGAAATCCAAATGGGTTGTTGAACGCCCAAACACAGGTAGACGCATGAATGATCCTACATAAATGGGCCATGTTTTGAACTGCAGGTAATCCTCGCTTTCCGGCCACAATTGAGCCCAAGGTTTCCGTTGCTAAACGAGACATTTGTTAAGTGAGTTCGGGCCCAATTTACTACCGGCGGACGGACAGCTAGATAGATAGAAACAGAGAGATGATGGATGGAGGGATGGATGGATGGATGGACGGATAGATAGAAACAGAGAGATGATAGATGATAGGTAGGTAGGTAGAGTAGATGGATGGACGGATGGACAGACAGAGAGACAGACAGACAGAAACAGAAAGAGGATAGATAGATTGGTTGGTTGGTTGGTTGGTTGGTTGGTTGGTTGGTTGGTTGGTTGGTTGGTTGGTTGGTTGGTTGGTTGGTTGGTTGGATGGATGGATGGATGGATGGATGGATGGATGGATGGATGGATGGATGGATGGATGGATTTGTAGCTCAGGGTTGAACGGTGGGTTCCTAGGTGTTTCTCTGAGCTTGGTGATTTTTTTTATTTTGGGTGGGGGGGCAAACATTTCTTTACCCAACTTAGTAACATCATCAGTGCAAGTGAGTGTGGAGTTTGCTCCCTGTTTATATATAGTAGCTTGCCTGATTAGACCCTAATCAAGTCACTATCTAATCAGGGACCTTGGTTAATCAAGGAACCTAAACAAGGAACTTGATTAGAACCTAATTAAGGAACCATCAAGGAAAAATCTACACCCGCCATCAAAACTGGCAGGGCAAGCTACTACATATAAACACCAAGAAGCCCAACTCCCATTTAGCACTGATGATGTTATCTAGTTGGGTCTTGAAATGGCTGCAAGGAAACCACCAAGCTCAGAGAGCACCAAGCACCCCCTCCCTCTTTTAATCCTGAGCTTCAAATATTCTCTTCTATTGCTATCTTTCTATTGTATGTATGTATGTATGTATGTATCAGGGGTGGGTTTCTCGCCCCGTTCCAACCGAACCGGTTGGAACGGGGCCGGCGGCGTCCTCATGCACGCGCGCAGTGCACGCATGCGTACTAGCGCCTGTGCGATGCTCCAGCTGCTCCTGGAGGATCGCGCAGCCGCTGTATGCGTTCTGCGCATGCGTGGAAGCGCAGAACTCGTCAAAACCAGGTAAGAAACGCGGGCGGGTGGGTGGATCCTTCGGCGTTCCCGGAAGTTACTTACTTCCGGGTTCGCCGACCAACCGGTTCGCGGGGACCGCCGCGAACCGCCTGAAACCCACCCCTGGTATCTATCATCTATCTATCTATCTATCTATCTATCTATCTATCTATCTATCTATCTATCTATCTATCTATCTATCTATCTATCTATCTATCTCTGTCTCTCCCTCCCTCTCTCCCTCCCTCTCTCTCTCCCTCCCTCTCCCTCTCCCTCCCTCCCTCTCCCCCTCCCTCTTCCTTTCCCTCTCTCCCTCCTTCAGAGGGCACCAGGACTCCACAGTCCTGCTCCTCTCCACAAACCCCACTCGCTTTTAGCACTGATGATGTTACCTGGTGGGGTCATTAAACGTTTTTTCAAAAAAGAAAATAAAATGAAACTCAAGCGTACAGCCCTCTCTAAGGGGTTTACAGAGTCAGCCTATTGCCCCCCAACCACCTGGGTCCTCATTTTACCCACATTGGAAGGACGGGAGGCCGAATCAAGCCCTTAACCCTTGTCTCGCTTAGCCACAGAAATTTTGGGCTCGATCGCGGCCGTACGTCGAGGACTTTCTGCGTTCCCCAATGTGTCCTTATTGACATCACATCGGTCGGCTTGTTTTCCCCCCACCTTGGTTGAAACATGCATTTATTTAAGAGCCGAGGTGGCGCAGTGGTTAAATGCAGCACTGCAGGCTACTGCTAGATCAGCAGTTCAGCGGTTCAAATCTCACCGGCTCAGGGTTGACTCAGCCTTCCATCCTTCCGAGGTGGGTAAAATGAGGACCCGGATTGTTGGGGGCAATATGCTGACTCTCTGTAAACCGCTTAGAGAGGGCTGAAAGCCCTATGAAGCGGTATATAAGTCTAACTGCTATTGCTATTATTTTATTTTATATCCCCCCCCCCCCCCCAATATAAGCAAGTCTGTCTCCTTCGGCAGAAAACAGCGTCCTGTGTACGTGCTAGGAAGACGTGGCGAGGTATAAATAGGTTAATAAATAGAAATGAGGAATTCCGCCTATGCAGTGGGAAACCCAACGCCCAGCCGGCCGGGCTTTGCTTCGACAAGAGGCCCGGAGGTCTCCCGCCCCTCCCCGCTTCCCCTCCCCTCCCTTCTCTCGGTTGCTATCGAATGTCAATGCAGGGTTTGCCCCTCTGAAATGATCGATACCCCTGATAGATGAGCATGGCCTGGAAATAGAAGTGTTGCTGTTGCTATCGACCTGTGTGTCTAAACAGAGCTGTCAGGCATCAAAGTGGGTACAAGCCTCCCTTTCCCCCTCTTTCCCTTGCTTCCCCCGACCCTTCAAAGCCTCTCGACTCCGCAGCTGTTAGATGTGCGAGGAACCCCCCGGCTGTGACCTTTGAGGAGAGAGCGGCAGGGAGGAGAAAGAGAGGCCGTGTCGCAGATGGTTCACAGCCAGAGGCGTTTCGGTCCAGGGGATACTTTCTATTCGGCTTCCTGGAGACTTCTTAAAAACATATAGCAATAGCAGTTAGACTTATATGCCGCTTCATAGGGCTTTCAGCCCTCTCTAAGCGGTATACAGAGTCAGCATATCGCCCCCCACAGTCTGGGTCCTCATTTCACCCACCTCGGAAGGATGGAAGGCTGAGTCGACCTTGAGCCGGTGAGATTAGAACCGCTGAACTGCAGATAACAGTCAGCTGAAGTGGCCTGCGGTACTGCACCCTAACCACTGCGCCACCTCGGCTCTCTCTCTCTGAAGAACGGAGCGGAATAGAATAGAATATGGATGGAATAGAATATGAATAGAATAGAATATGGATAGAATATGGATAGAATAGAATATGAATAGGACAGGATGGGGTAGAATAGAATATTTAAAATGGAGTGGAATGGAATAGAATAGAATATGAATATGGATGGATGGGGTGGGATAGAATAGAATATTTGAAGTAGAGTGGAATAGAATAGAAAATATGGAATGGAATAGAATATAATATGGATAAAATAGAATAGGATAGAATATGGATAGGATAGAATAGGATGGGATAGAATAGAATATTTAAAATGGAGTGCAATGGAATAGAATAGAATATGAATATGGATGGATGGGATGGGATAGAATATTTGGAGTGGAATAGAATAGAAAATATGGAATGGAATAGAATAGAATATGGATAAAATAGGATAGGATATGGATATGATAGAATAGAATATGAATAGGACAGGATAGGATAGGATGGGGTAGAATAGAATATTTAAAATGGAGTGGAATGGAATAGAATAGAATATGAATATGGATGGATGAGATGGGATAGAATAGAATATTTGGAGTGGAATAGAATAGAAAATATGGAATGGAATAGAATAGAATATGGATAAAATAGAATAGGATATAATATGGATAGGATAGAATAGAATGGGATAGAATAGAATGGGATAGAATAGAATATTTAAAATGGAGTGGAATAGAATAGAATAGAATATGAATATGGATGGATGGGATGGGATAGAATAGAATATTTGGAGTGGAGTGGAATAGAATAGAAAATATGGAATGGAATAGAATAGAATATGGATAAAATAGGATAGGATAGAATATGGATAGAATAGAATATTTAAAATGGAATGGAATAGAATAGAATATGAATATGGATGGGATGGAATAGAATAGAATATATAAAATGGAGTGGAATGGAACAGAATATGAATATGGATGGGATGGGATGGGATGGGATAGAATAGAATATTTGGAGTGGAATGGAATAGAATAGAAAATATGGAATGGAATGGCAGCAAAAACTGATCTCGGGAGAACCATGGGTGACCTGTGGTGTGTGTGTATGTGTGTGTGTGTGTATGTATGTATGTATGTATGTATGTATGTAGAGAGAGAGAGAGAGTATGAGAGAGGGAGAGAGAAAGGGGAGGACAGAGAGAGAGGGAGGAGAGAGAGAGACCCATTGTCTGTGGCTTCGGAGTGAGCGAGCCCCCCTCGCTGCCTCTCTGCTCCTGCTTAGCATACCGAGGGAAATGCTGACCTTGGCATGCCATCCCAGCTGCTGCTGTGTGCGTCTCTCTCTCGGTGTGCTGTGCGTGTTTTCAAATTGGCTCATTAGATGAGACTCCGAATCTGCTGGGGTTCAGCCGGGGCTCTGGAAGCCCCATTAGATTGATCCTCTCGTCCTCCACGGGAGAAGAAACACCCCCTCCCCTCAGCACCGGAGCCGCATTGTAATTTTCTGGGAAAGCAAGCGATAATGTGGGGTCACCAGCAATTACGGCCTCGTTTTAAGTGGGGAGACGGGAAGGGGGGGGGAGAGAAAGAGGAGGAGAAGACCCATCTTATCCCCTCTAAATGATTACAGATTAACAAGAGTTGGAAAGGACCTTGTAGGTCATCTAGTCCAACCCCCTGCCCAAACAGGAGATCCTACACCCTTTCTGACAAGTGGCAGTCCAGTCTCTTCCTGAAAGCCTCCAGTGATGAAGCTCCCGCAACTTCTGAAGGCAACTTCTGTTCCATTCTGCTACACTTGAAATACTGCATTCAGTTTTGGTCACTAAAAGATGTTGAGACTCTAGAAAGAGTGCAGAGAACCAGGATGATGAGGGGACTGGAGGCTCAAACATACGAAGAACGGTTGCAGGAACTGAGCCTGGCTAGTCTACTGAAGAGAAAGACCAGGGGAGACATGATTGCAGCCTTCCAATATTTGAGGGGCTGCTCCAGAGAGAAGGGTGTGTGTGTCAAGCTATTCTCCAAAGCACCTGAGGGTAGGACAAGAAGCAATGGGTGAAAACTAATGAAGGAGAGAAGCAACCTAGAACTAAGGAGAAATTTCCTGACAGTTAGAACAATTAATCAGTGGAACAACTTGCCTCCAGAAGTTGTGAATGCTCCAAGAACTGGAAGTTTCTAAGATGATGTTGGATAACCATTTGTCTGTAGTAGTGTATGGTTTCCTACCTAAGCAAGGGATTAGACTAGAAGACCTCCAAAGTCCCTTCCACTATTCCCTTCCCTTCCCTTCCCTATTCTATTATTCTATTCTATTCTATTCTACTCTACTCTACTCTACTCTACTCTACTCTACTCTACTCTACTCTACTCTACTCTACTCTACTCTACTCTACTCTACTCTACTCAGTGCTTGTGGGTGGGTTTCAGGGGTGGGTTTCTCGCCCCGTTCCAACCGGTTCGGTTGGAACAGGGCCGCCGGCGTCCTCGTGCATGCGCGCAGTGCACACATGCATACTATCGTCTGCACGATGCTCCAGCTGCTCCTGGAGGATCGTGCAGGCGCTGTATGTGTCCTGCGCATGCGTGGAAGCGCAGAACTCGTCAAAACCGGGTAAGGACCGCAGGCGGGCGGGCGCACCCTTCGCCATTCCCGGAAGTTACTTACTTCCGGGTTCGCCGACCAACCGGTTCGCAGGGACCGCCGCGAACCGGTTGAAACCTACCCCTGGTGGGTTTCCAACCTAGCCTGGTAACATCCTCAGTGAAGTTTAGAGCATGTCACTTTCCTCTGTTTATAAGGGCTTCAGGTGTGGATGTGTCAAGTGGGGGTCTTGTGATGGGTCAGCTGCACATCATCAGTGAGACTTGTGATGGGTCTTGTGATAGACAGCATCAACCCTCAACCAACCTATGCAATCCCCAAACACACACACACACACACACACACACACACACACACACACACACAAGCAGTTCACCTCCAGTGACCCTGACCTGATGTAACCTCTTTATCACAAGACCCATCGATGACCCACCCCTGACCCATCACAAGACTCCGAATCACACCCACACTTTATAAAAGCCCTTATAAACAGAGGAACAATGACATCCCTTAAACCAGTGTTTCTCAACCTTGCCAACTTGAAGATGTCTGGACTTCAAGTCCCAGACATCTCCAAGTTGACAAGGTTGAGGAACGCTGCCTTAAACTTTGTTGGAAGATGTCACCTAGTTTGGTAATGAAATGTTTGGAAACCAGCCCACAAGCTTGGAGAACAAACCACCCCTCATCCTGCACCCGAGCTGCCGATTAACTTGCCACTGTTGCAAAACATCATCAGGACTAACACTGATGCTGTTAGCTAGTTGGGTAAGGAAATGTCTTGCAAGAAAACCACAAAGCTCAGAGAGCACCGAGGACTCCAGAGTTCATCCCTGGGCGTCATATGTTCTCCTCTATAAAGACCCATCTGTGTTTGGGGACATGGATATCCCATTCCTTCCTGAATTGGTCTGTTCCATTTTTAGACTTTCCAGATGGGTTGCCGTTTCCACAAATTGCTGGGAAACACACAATAGTGTTTCCTTCCTTCCTCTTTGCATTCCATGGATGATTGAATGTTTCTTTCTTGGGGGAAAAGAAAGTGAAGAATCCTACACTGTTTGTAGGAGAGTGTATTGAAGGGTGGGGGGAAATAAAGAATAACAAAATAGAGTTGGAAGGGACGTTGGGTGTCATCTAGCTCAACCCCCAGCTCAAGCAGGAAATGGTGAACCTATGGCACGTGTGCCCCAGGTGGAACATGGAGCCCTCTCTGCGGGCACATCAGCTGTCGCCCAGCTCAGCTGTACCGTGCATGCGTGCACCGTGACCCGACAAATACGCGCACGTCAAAAGCGCACCGACAAAACTGTGGCGCTAAAACCACGACATCATTAGCGCACCGACAACAGTGCGCCGAGAACAGCGCGCCGACAGAAGCGTGATTTAAGTTAAGGTAAGGGTTAGGGTTAGTTTTAGAGCATGCTTCCGTCGGCGCGCTGTTGTCGGCGCGCTTCAGCGCTCATTCGTCTGCGCGGTTTAGAACTCGCAGTTTTGTCACCGTGGTTTAGTCGGGCGCGCTTTTGTCGGTGACCCTGCGTGCACACCTCCCACCGGCCAGCTGATTTTCAGGTCTCTGCTGCACAAGTGGGAGACCTGCTTGCATGCGCGGGACTGGTAGTGTGCATGCACAGGGGGGAGGGGTTTCGTTTGGGCATGCGCAGGGTGCACGCCTCATTTTTGGTTTCAGGAGGCTTCAGAGAGGCCTGCTAGGCCCAAAACGGGCCACGAGGTGTGTGGCACCCTGTGTCCCATTTTTGGTCCCAGGCGGCTTCGGGGAGGCCTGCTAGGCCCAAAATGGGGTACAGAGGAGCACAGGGGAGGGGGGCACATTGCATTGTGAGTGTGGTCATGTGAGGACACAAAGGTTCGCCATCACGGCTCTATATCACTTCAGACAAATGACGGTCCAGTTTCTTCTTCAAAGCCTCCAGTGATGGAGCACCCACAGCTTCTGAAGGCAACTTCTGTTCCTCAGATGAATTGTTTTCGCTGTCAGGAAATGTCTCCTTATTTCTAGAACTCTTCTTATTGAGGACGGTGTGGGGATGAGGTGGGTGGAAAAATGCCCCGTTAGATGTTCTCATCCATCATTTTAGCAACGACTTAGTTGAAGATGGGAGATTGGAGGGGAGACATCTAAATGGCGCCTGGCCTGAAGCGAAGCCTTTCCCCATCTGAAGGAAGGCTCCTTTCCACTTATTTCAGAGAAAACCCCCGAAGAAGAAGGAGGAGAAGCAAAAAAGATCAGTCAGCAAAAGGAGATGAGCGGATTAAGTGGTAGCTCCTCCATCGATGGGGGAAGAGCATGGTCGGCATCTCAGATTCCCCATCATCTGTAATAACGCCAATTACTTTGCCATTAGCAGAGGCCGCCACTGTTTGTTTATGGCAGCCGAAGGCCGGACTCCGCCTGGGCTCCCTGCCTTTGTTTATCCTGAATATTCATTTTATGGGGCTCCCCTCCCTTTCCCCCTCCCCTCTCTATCTCTCTCTTTCCCTCTCTTTTTGTTTTGGCTTTATTCACCTTCTGTCTTGATTTTATTTTATTGGGAATTGGGTCTTTTGCTCATTTCCTGCCTGTGCAATTGGAATAAAGAGGGGATAATAACAGAATGTTAGAATATTTGGGGTGTCTCTCCGGGTTGCAGTCATCAAGGGCTCCTCCTTGGAAGATACAGTTCTGTTCCCAGGGGTGTTAACTTTCCTATTCACCTTTCCTCCCCCCCCCCATCTCCATCTCCAAAAAGCACCTGTGTTCATACAAAGCATTCATTGGGTGGTTGGAAGGAAGGAAGGAAGGAAGGAAGGAAGGAAGGAAGGAAGGAAGGAAGGAAGGAAGGAAGGAAGGAAGGAAGGAAGGAAGGTAGGTAGGTAGGTCAAACAGGAGGGAGAAAAGAAAGAAATTGGAGGGAAGGAAAGAAACAGGAAAGAAGGAAGGAAGGTCAAATTGGAAGGAGGGAAGGAAAGGGGAGGGAGGGGAGGAAGGAAAGAAGGAAACAGGAAAGAAGAAAGGAAGGTCAAATTGGAAGGAGGGGAGGAAAGGGGAGGGAGGGGAGGAAGGAAAGAAGGAAACAGGAAAGAAGAAAGGAAGGTCAAATTGGAAGGAGGGGAGGAAAGGGGAGGGAGGGGAGGAAGGAAAGAAGGAAACAGGAAAGAAGAAAGGAAGGTCAAATTGGAAGGAGGGAAGGAAAGGGGAGGGAGGGAAGGAAGGAAAGAAGGAAACAGGAAGGAAGGAAGGTCAAATTGGAAAGAGGGAAGGAAATGGGAAGGACGGAAACAGAAAGGAAGGTCACATGGGAGAAGGAAGGTCAAACGGGAGAGAGGAAAGAAGGTAGGAAATGGGAAGGAAGGAAACAGGAAGGAAGGTCAAATTGGAAGGAGGGAAGGAAATGGGAGGGAAGGAAGGAAACAGGAAGGTCAAATGGGAGGGAAGGAAATAGGAAGGAAGATCAAATGGAGAGGAAGGAAGGAAAGAAGGAAGGTAAAATGGGAGGAAAGGAAGGAAGGATCATCTTTTTCATATGCCTGCCTATTTCCCCTTATTGATGAGGCTGCAACGTTGAATATAGGAAGAATAGTATGTGTGTGTCTGTGTGACATGGAGGGGGCTCCTGTCTGAAGTATTAGCAGGAGATTTTGAAGGGTTGTGAGTGGCAGTTGTGAAGTTGCTGCCTAACACTCACTAAATGATTCTGCTTATAGACGACGCATTTGATCAATAAATGTGTACTACTTATTGCTGGCAACGATATTGCGAGTTGTCAAGTTATTGAATGACATCAAGAGGTTTGCGTTTATGAGAGGATCAACCTAGAATATACGTTTCTAGGGTGTTTTTAAGGGGTTGTTCTTAAGGAAAATAAGATGCAGGAAAAATAAGAGAGGATGGAAGAAGTCGGGACAATGGAATAGAGGCAACATCAATTAACTTGAATGGTCCTTATCCAGGTAGTCCTCATTTTATAGCACTTCATTTAGTGGCCATTTGAACAGCCCTGGAAAAGTGACTTACGACCGTTTTCCACACTTACGACCATTGCAGCATCCCCATGGACACACGGTCAAATTATGACCGTGTGTGACCACAGCTGCAATGGGCATAAGTGTGAAAAAAACGGTCATAAGTGACTTTCTTCATTGCTGTTGTAATTTCAAACCATCGCTGAAGGAATGCTTGTATGAGCGGGCTAGAGATGGAGCTCTCGGCCCACGATCAGGAGACTGTGAGTTCGAACCAAGGTAGAAGCAGATATTTCTCTCTCTGGGCACACTGAGAATATGTATCTGCTGAGCAAAACTCGGCACTGGTGACAGGAAGGGCATCCAGCCATTAAAACCCTCTGCTAGCTCCATTGAGTTGCCCAAACTCCACCCCGCAAGAGGTTATGGGGCCTTTAAAAGATGGCGATGACTGAATGAATGGTTGTAAGTGAAAGATTCCATGTATTAGAACCAGAGGTGTCCCGTCCCCCCCCAAATGAAATTAAATCTTGGAAGAATCAGGACTAAGCAAAGTAATTTGGCTTCCGAAAGGCACCAGCACGAGAGTTGATACTGGCTCTCAACTTGTCTGGCTTTGAAAAATGGATTGGACTGATTGATGTTAAGAATCCATGGCTATCAACCTTGGTGAAGTGGGGCTACCTCTGTAGGCCACCTGTGGGAGAAATCAGGTGGGCTTCTTTCTACAGTTGGTTGGCCACCGTGAGTCTCTGGATTAGTTGGGACAAAAGTCCCATCCAGCAGGAGAGAAATTACATCCCTATGCAAATTCCCAGAATTCCCGATCATTGTGAGAATTCTGGGAATTGAATTCCATGCGCCTCGAGGTTGCCCAAGCGGCGGAAGATGGTTGAGATGAACACCAACAAGCAGTTTGCCTCACCAAGATATTGGCGGCCAATATTTCCCTTCCTTTGCAACCTTATTGTTTTTCTTAGCTGCGCATTGGAGCAAGTGTCCATCCCTTGCTGTCGCCTTCATTTTCTCAGGCCAGGTGAGGAGTGACTGAGAGGGGAGGGCAAGGGGTGGGGCCAGCCAGTGGTGGGTTCAGGCCAGGCGAGGAGCGACTGAGAGGGGAGGGCAAGGGGTGGGGCCAGCCAGTGGTGGGTTCAGGCCAGGTGAGGAGTGACTCAGAGGGGAGAGCAAGGGGTGGGGCCAGCCAGTGGTGGGTTCAGGCCAGGCGAGGAGTGACTGAGAGGGGAGGGCAAGCGGCAGGGCTAGCCAGTGATGGGTTCAGGCCAGGCGAGGAGCAACTGAGAGGGGAGGGCAAGGGTTGGGGCCAGCCAGTGGTGGGTTCAGGCCAGGTGAGGAACGACTGAGAGGGGAGGGCAAGGGGTGGGGCCAGCCAGTGGTGGATTCAGGCCAGGCGAGGAGTGACTGAGAGGGAAGAGCAAGGGGCGGGGCTAGCCAGTGGTGGGTTCAGCAGACAGGGAGTCACAGCAAGGGAAAAAAAGCTATGCTTCTGTATGCCAATTATGCGTGGTCTCCTTGAGTTGCAAGACCTTGGAGGACACAGAAACTTGATCGTAGGATAGCCAAGCCAAGAGGCAAGATCGTGACCGGTCAGGTCCTTCTGGATTACAGATTCTTCAGTCTTGTGTGTCTATGGAGATTCTCGGTCATCCAGGTCATGGTTGTCCCAAAGGTGCTTTTTGAAAAGGCCGCTGGACCTTCTTGGCTTTCCAAATAACATCCAAAAATTAAATCAGAGTCCAAGGCAAAGGATTCCTCAAAGTTCCAATTTATTAAGAGAGCCATGTTGGCATATCTGGGAAAACCCGAATCTTGAAGCTTCCCGGTTTTCCCCACCCAGTTGAAAGTTCAAGATCTTGACCCCACACCCACAAGTCCATCCCATGGTCCAATCTCCCACTGCCATGCTGGCAGCTTCTACCCATCCAGTTCCGGTCAGGTGCAGAGGTGCAGAGGCAAAGGATGACCTTGGCTTTCTAGAAAGAATTTTGTTATGGCTACATCTCATCTCTCTCCGTACAATTCCCATCTCCCATTTTCCCACAATAGGAAATGCATAGTAGAATACTAGAAAGTGTGGCAGGCCAAAGATCCAAAAGAAAAGATGGCTGCGGGGCTGACATCATGGTTTTCCCACAGGATGCAAATTACCACTGAGAACTATAAAGTCTTGGAGAATTGAGGGTGCCTAATGGATTACAATTCCCACCCCCTTTTGAATGCAAGTGTCCTATGTAGTAATGGGTGGGGTTTCATTTGTGGCTCCCATCTTGAGTTTTTTCGACTCTGCCATGGCTGGCATGCTCCAATATGTTCCTAAATGCCATATTTTTGGACTATAAGACGCACCGGAGTATAAGACGCACGAAGATCTTGAGGAGATAATTTTTAAAAAAAAGGTTTTTGCACTCTGCAGGCCTCCCAAACCCTCTGCATGCCTTGTTTTTTTGTGAAAAGCAAGGCATGAGGAGAGTTTGAGAGGCCTACAAAGTGCTCTTGGGGATGGAATGAGCAAAAACGGCCCATTTGTTTCAAAAACGGCTCCGTATTTTGCAAAAAAAAGGGGCATGCATAGGCTTTGGGAGACTTGTAGAGTGCTCCCGAGGGTTGGGAGAGGGGGCAAAACGAGCAAAAGAACAGCCAATTTTTTCGCTCTTTTTGCCTTTCCCAGCCCCCAGGAGAACTTTGCAAGCCTCCCAAACCATTTCCATTTCCATTTATTGAATTTATAGGCCGCCCAATCCCGGAGGACTTACAGAAATAAGAAATATTAAAAAGGGTTAAAACAGATAAGGACTCTGCATGTCTATTTTTGCAAAAAAAAAAAAAAGGAGGCCGAAAATGCTGTATTCAGTGTATAAGACACACCCAGATTTTCAGCCTCTTTTTGGGGGGGGGGAAGGTGCGTCTTATGCTCTGAAAAATACGGTAGTTTCAGGCAATGGGCCACCCGCACAACCTGTATCAATCCTTGGATTGGAGTCTTTGGAAATCCTCCTGGGGATGTCTTACCTGGGTGGCCTTCTTTTTTCTTCTCCTAAGCTTTTCAGAAAGCAGCAGAAACGATGACAAGGTAACACGGAGGAGCCCCTCCCTCCCTCTTCCCCCCACCAATTTGAACCCACAGATGGAGGATTTCCACCTTGTTCCCCCTTCAGCAGCCCTATTTTTAACCAGGTTCCTTTGATGTGCAATTAAAACCTGGAGAAATCATCCTGAATGGTGAATGGCGGGAGGAATTCGCTTGGGGGAACCCAGCAAGGGAGAAGGGAAGAAAGAGATAAAGGAAGCTGTTGACAGCTTGTCATTTCAGCTGGAAAGGTGCGTTAGGAATCTGTTTGGATTTCTGTAAATCCCGGCTCCTTCTCTCCTTTCAACTTCCTTTTCTGCGTCTTTCTCTATAAGTATAATCTTTATCGTCGTTGTACTTAAATGCAACGAAATTGGTTATATCCTGCAAAGCAACAATTTTCAGCCCCGAGAAAGTCTTCACATCCTTGGGGCAGGGTGATTTTTTCTGGAGAAAAAATCTGGTTCTTCCCGACCGTATCAAATGATTATAGTCTTTCGTACGGATATTTAAATATGTGTATTTAAATTTATACACCCCTATATACTGTTGGGAAAATGTTTGAATGTTTGAATGTTTATTTTATTTATATGCCGCCCTTTTCCCCGGAGGGGACTCAGGGCGGCTCACAACTCAAACCAGGGAAGGGGGATACAAACAAAAATTAAAAACGACACAAAACAATACATAATTTAAAAACACACAACAGTCATACCATTCGAGACGGGGGCAACAGTTCTTTAGCCCCAGGCCTGTCGGAACAGCCAGGTTTTAAGGGCTTTGCGGAAGGCCTGGAGGGTGGCGAGGGTTCGAATCTCCACGGGGAGTTCGTTCCAGAGGGTCGGAGCAGCCACAGAGAAGGCTCTCCTCTGGGTAGTCGCCAGTCGGCACTGGCCGGCGGATGGAATTCGGAGGAGGCCTAATCTGTGGGATCTAATCGGTCTAGTGGAGGTAATTGGCAGCAGGCGGTCTCTCAAGTACCCAGGTCCAATACCATGAAGGGCTTTATAAGTGACGACTAGCGCCTTGAAGCGTATCCGGAGACCAAACGTCCATCTGGGTTCAGTTCCAAGTGGGGAGAAAGACACTGGAAACATGGAGGCTGCTTGGAAAGATGGTTTAATGACAGATAAGATCACATGGTTTGAGGTCCTGGGCAAAAGAAGCACATGGGGAAGAGAGAGAAAGAGAGAGGAGATGTATACCCTCTGTTGGGCTTTGAATTTGATCTTGTGTTCTGATTGGTTGTAAGACTCCCGCGGGGCCATGCAGGGGCAACTCTGTAGGCTGTTCTGAGTCCCAGACTTGGTTGACTCCTGCTGGGTGATGATGTAATGAAAGGGGTTTGGAATTCCAATTATGGCTGAAGGAGGTAAATCTTCGTTGTGTAGAATAGACTGGCTCAGACCTTAATGGCCCATTGACAAAGGTGGTGGGGGGAGCTGAGTTTCTGCCTCCCTTTTAGGGGAAATATTCTGCCCTTTTAATATTTCCTAAAATATCTCATTTTCCTAGGAGAGGGGTGGGTGCTAACTTCCTACAATACCAGAGGTGTCAAACTCAAGGCCCAGTGGCCGGATCCTGCCCACAGGGATCCTCAAAATTTGTGCAGATCTTTTCAAGCGGTTTTGCTTCTTAGTTCAACGTCTCGGAGAAGTAAAACTTGATTTTCCCTCCCTTGGAATTTATATTGTAACCCTTAGATCAGTGATGGTGAACCTTTCCGACACCAAACACTGAAAAGGGAGTGTGCGCGCATGCACATTCGTTCCCGATGCAAACTGGAAGAGGAGCTTCCCAGGGGGCCTGCACGCACCAGAAAATGAACTTCCAGTTTCTGGCGCGTGCATTCGCGCCGGCCAGCTAGTCTTCAGTTACTGGCACGCATGCGCGCCCAAGAATCAGCTGGCTGGCACACATGGTCACACCGGGAAACGGAAGGCCAGCCCTTCCAGTTTCCGGCACGAAGGCCAGCTGATCATCATGTGCACATGCGTGACAGAAACCCGGAAGAGGAATGGCCGATGCTATGCATGCCAGGCAGCATGGCTCTCCGCGTGCCACTTCGAGCACACGTGCCATAGATTGTTGTTGTTGTTGTTGTGTGTCCCGTCCCTCCCCAGCCAGAGGTGTCTTCTGAAATTTGGAGAACCCTTTTTAAAGCTGCAATTCTTCCCCCTTGTATTCTTTCCGTTGGGAGTTGTTTAGTCTCTGAGTAGCTGCTTCCTCTTGTAACCACAGGAAGTCTCTTCTCTTAAGTTGGGAGGAGGTTCCCGGGGCCCTTTGTACCCTCCTGATGTAAAACAGACCCCCGTAATGGAATCGGTTTCCCGGGCTGCCGTGAAAGGAAGGTCTATGGTTTCACAACCCCCCCAGCATCCATTGCACAAACCACTTAGCCTTTAATGTGTAGGTGCCGAAAAATCCCACAGTTGGCTTCAGTCAAGCTTCAATGGGTCTCCCAAGCGGCAAGGATGCCTTTGGTTAGCTGCGGTGCTTCACTGTGTGAAGTCAAAAAAGGAGATTTTTTGGCACCCATGCGTGTGCGCGCACAACTCTGCAAAGAATTTTTTTCCTCTTTTCTTCTTCCCCTCTCTCCCTTCCTCCTTCCTTTCCTCCCATCTTTCCTGCTTTTCCTTCATTATCTCTCTTTCTTTCTTTTCCATCTTTCTTTCCTTCCTTCCTTCCTTTCTTTCCTTCCTTCCTTTCCTTCTTTCTTTCCTTCTTTTCTTCCATCTTTCATTTCTTTCCTTCCTTCCATTTTCTTTTTCTCTTTCTTTCTCTCTTTCCTTTCTTTCTCCTTCCTCCCCTCCCTGCTTCCTTCCCTCTTCTTTCTTTCTTTCTTTCTTTCTTTCTTTCTTTTTCTTTTTCTTTCTACATTTTTTCCATTATAGAAGATACAAATGTGTCTTCTTAGCAAGACCCAACTCTACCTGCCAATTTTATTGGCTTGGGTTTCTTTATTTATTTATTTATTTATTTATTTATTCATTCATTCATTCATTCATTCATTCATTCATTCATTCATTCATTTTCTTTCTCCATTATGGAAGATATAAATGTTGACATTCCCCAGACCACAAATCATGGTTTGTTACTAATTGAGCTTTCTCCTTCAAGAGTTTGGATGGTGAAACTTTGCAGGTAGTCTTCCACTTACAACAGCTTGCTTAGTGACCGTTTGAAGTTACAATGGCACTGAAAAAGGAGACTTAGCTCTCATTTTTCCCATTTAACGACCATTTAAGCCTCCTCATGGTGACGTGATTCAAATTCAGAGGCTGAAAAAGGAGACTTAAATCATCATTTTTCACGCTTAACGACCATCAATGGCCTCCTTGTGGTGACGTGATCCACATTCAGACAGTTTGGCATAAAACTGTCTCACAGTTATGACGGTTGCAGTGTCCCGGGGGGTCACATGATCCCCTTTTGCAACCTTCTCTCAAGCCAAGTCCCTGAGGAAGCCTGGTTCACTTTAACAACCTTGTTGCTAACTTAACCACCGGAGTGATTCACTTAACAACGGTAGCCAGAAAGGGGACAAAATTCCACTTAACTAATATCTCCCTCAGCCCTGGAAATTCTGGGCTCAGTGGCGGCCGCAAGTCGTAAAACAGGGCAAAAGGCACTTCCCAAAATGTCTCCCTTAGCAGCGGAAATTGTGGTCGTAAATCGAGGACGTATTCGTTAATCCAGAAAGAGAAGGATCTGGACATGTAAATTCGGTTCATCTGAGGTTCAGGGACTGAGTATTATTATCTAATCTGTGGCGTCAGCTTCCTTTCCTCTTTGCTTCTGTTGTTCTGTTTTGTTTTCAAATAGGTGATTGAACTTTTAAACAGGATTAGATGCTTAAGCCACAACCTTAGATAAAGAGTCAGGAGCGGAAATAGGCAGTGGGGGTGTTGCACCTCGTGCTTAACCGGCCTAACAACTGCCCTACGGAAGAGTCCTCAACTTACAACTTGATTTAAAGTTGGACATTTCTAAGTTATGAAAAGCTTTGGAGGAAGTGACTTACGACCTGACTTCAAAGTCACAACTGTTGCCCCATTTCATGGGATGGCAATTCACGCATTTGGCACAGGAAACATCATCATCATCATCATCATCATCGATTAATCTTTGGTGAGATTGACAGCCTTTGGGACTGGTTGGTAGCTCAACAGCTTGAGTCCTAACCAAGGACCTAGGAACTGTTAAGGTAACGTCGGAGGATATCTGCTGTTCCAAGTAGGGTGGTTTTTTGTAGAATCAGATTGTTCAAGTCTGATAAATTTAGAATTTCCAAATAGCGAGGTAGCCCTTTAGGTATTGCCCCAAGGGCTCCAATTACAATCGGGACGACACAGGATTTCTTTTTCCACAGTCGCTCAACTTCAATTTGCAAGTCCCGGTACTTTGTGATTTTTTTTCTTGCTGTTTATCTTCAATCCGTGCATCTCCAGGTATTGCAATGTCAATGAACCATACTTTTTTCTTTTCAATTATTGTTACGTCAGGTGTGTTGTGGGCCAAGTGCCTGTCAGTCTGGATTCTGAAGTCCCACAAGATCTTGGCTTTCCCATTCTCTAAAACCTTCTCAACCTGATGGTCCCAGTGGTTTTTACCGTACTCAAATCCAAACGTTTGGCACAATTTCCAGTGAATGATCTTAGCACCTGGTCCTCTGGTTTCTGGAGCGCATGTCCCCCCAAAGACCAGCTGAAATCTTCCGGTTTCTGCCCAGCTGTTCTTTGTGCAAGCGTGCGTGCCAGAAACCGGAAGTCCAGGTGGCCGGTGCACATGCACATGCTGGAAACCGGAAGAGCAGCCACCCGGTGCACATATGTGCACCGGTCACCTGGTCTTCAGTTTCTGGCCCGCATGCATGCATGAAGACCAGTTGGTCAGCACTCCAGACCCCGGAATAGCAACAGGCGATGGCTCCCATACCCAGAGAGATGGCTCTGTGTGCCACTTCCGGCAGATGTGCCATAGGTTCGCCATCCCTCAGGTGGACAAAACCCCTTCTCGGACTTCTAACAAGCGAGCGAGCGACGTTGCGTAGGTTTAGAGAGAGAAATAACAAAGGGGAAGACCCAAACAAATTCCCCAAAAGGAGGCATGTTCTCGTGCTGAAAGACAAGGAGATCAAATCTCATCTGGTTGCCCTAAGCATGGTTGCCAGATGTCCCCTCTGGCTTCACGTCTTCTGCTCTTCGTCAGCTGCCTCGGTTTGGTTGTGGTCTCCTTTCAACCACCCCAAAGTTTCGGAAAAAACACTGGATTTCCGTTCTCAAGCATCATCTGATCTCTTTCCTTGCAGCTGCGTGTTTTCCGTGGTGTGGTCTCTTGCTTGGGGCCGAGTGTTTCAAAGCCACCTCCTAATTTCCCCCCCAGGCTGGTGGTCTTCTCCTCCTCCTCCTCTTCCTCCTCCTCCTCCTGCCTAATTTTAAAAGAAGAAATCCCAGAGAAGCTGTTTATAGTAGTGAGTGAAAGGGACACCCTTAAAAGGGGGGGGGGGGGCGGGCGAGGGAAACAAAAACAAAAATCAGCACTGTGACATGTTATTTATAGCTGGTTAAAATGTCAACTCTTAAAAGTTTTTATTTTATTTTTTTACAAACATCAATAAAGTTTTTTTTTTATTTTTTTACAAACATATCAATAAAGTTTTTTTACAAACATACATACATACATATATATTAATTTTTTACAAACATCAATGAAGTTTTTTTTATTTTTTACAAACATATCAATGAAGTTTTTAATTTTTTTACAAACATATCACTAAGTTTTTTTATTTTTTTACAAACATATTAATAAAGGTTTTTTTTACAAACATATCAATGAAGTTTTTTTTTTATTTTTTACAAACATCAATGTGTGAACAGTGTGGCACCTGAGTGTATAAACATATCAATAAAGTTTTTTTACAAACATAGATAGATAGATAGATAGATAGATAGATAGATAGATAGATAGATAGATATAGATATAGATATAGATATACATATACATATACATATACATATACATATACATATACATATACATATACATATACATATACATATACATATACATATACATATACATATACATATACATATACATATACATATACATATACATATACATATACATATATATATATATATATATATATATATATATATATATATGTTATATTTGTGCTGATAAATAATGGTCTCTTGTGACGAGCTGAAGGATAGAGAATGGAAGTGTGACCTTCCTCCCATATTTGGGCATACCAGGGGTTGTGACTTTAATATATATTTTACAAACATCAATGAAGTTTTTTTTTATTTTTTACAAACATATCAATGAAGTTTTTTTATTTTTTTACAAACATCAATGAAGTTTTTTTATTTTTTTCCAAACATATCAATAAAGTTTTTTTTATTTCTTTACAAACATATTAATAAAGAGGTTTTTTTACAAACATATCAATGAAGGTTTTTTTTTATTTTTTACAAACATCAATGTGTGAACAGTGTGGCACCTGAGTGTCAAGTCATTTTAATACAAATAAAATAGTATTAATCAGATTTGCTTCATCCAACAAGCTTATATAATCCTTGTAATAACACCCCTATTTTTATTAAATTATAGTCTTTCATTATTTAATCATTCAATCTTTCAATGTGTCGTTTCTATGCCAATCACCCTATTCTGAGTGCCGTACCTTTTCATACAAATAGAATATTATTAATCATGTTTATGACTTTTAAAAAGCTTATATGATTCTAATAATAGTACAAACATTGATGCTGAATTGAAACCCTCCGTTATTTGCTGGTTCAACTTATAACCCTTCATTATTTGGTTCGTTGATATTTCAATATGTTATTTTTATGTCAGTCACCATATTCCGTACGTCATGCATTTGAAATGTCAACTCTTGATGGGTGTCTGTTTGCTCAGACACACCCATGAAACCACCGGAAGTGGCCAGGTGAGGAAGCCTTGGGAAGCATCCTCAAAGAACTTTCTCATTCTGCTTTCGAAGTATCCAAAGTCCCTCTTCTTCTCCTGCAAAAGGGGTCACCACACCTATCCATAACGACTCAACTAAAGGGGTCTTTTGAGAAGCTCTGGTGTCCACGAGTCTGCAAATTTCGAGACAAACAGAATTTTTTTCATTGCCGTTGTAACTCTGAACGGTCACTAAACAAAATGTCGAGGACTACATACAATAATATAAAAGCAGGATATTGTTGGCTAGCAACCAGCAGAGTTGGCAGCAGATTCAGACAGTGAGAAGGTTGGGGAGGAACATGGGCCAGTCCTGGAGTCTAGGGAAGACTCTGATAAGGGCTCTGCGTCGGAGGCAGAGAGTGGACCGTCTGACAGTTGTCAAGCTTCCTTCGGAGTTGGACATCATTGAGGCAGACTAACATCTGGAGCCTGTTCCCGGTGTGCACATGCACAGAGTTGCCAGACGACGGGAACAGCTAAGGAACAAGGGTCGACTTGGGAGTATGGCCACAGGTGGATGGTGAATGGCCCCTCCCATAGGGAATAAAGAGGAGCGAAAGGGGAGTGGAGTTTGCAGAAGGCAATTAGTTCATTCCTGCATTCTTTCCAAATATTGCGGCGCCTGAAAGATATCGGCCTGACCACTCTCCAAGCCTGATAAAGGCCGGTAATTGTGAACTACCTCGAAAGACGGTGGGAGAAGAAAAAGTTTGCCCGGAGAGGAATTCACTGTAAATTAAATAAAGGGGGTTTATGTTTATTGGGACGAGACTTTGTGCTGTAGGGAAAACAGATACATTAAATAACGTCATTTATATGTATTTTTCTAATCCTGATGCAAGCTTCATGTAATAAGAACTTACCCCTGATTGTACTCTAAAATAAAAGGATGCTGAAGTTTACTTGACAACTCAAGGTAGTCCTCGACTTACAACTATTTGCTTAACAACCATTCGATGTCACAACAGTATTGAAAAAAAAAGGGACTTACAACTGGTCAGAATAACAGAGTTGGAAGGGACCTTGGAGATCTTCTAGTCCAACCCCCTGCTCAAGCAGGAGATCCTACCCACTTTCAGATGAACTGTTGTCCCATCTCTTCTTAAAAACCTCCAGTGATGGAGAACCCACAATTTCTGGAGGCAATAAAAAGAGTTCAACTTTAGGTAACAGAGCGTTGACAGAAAGCTGACAGCTTCAAGGTAGTCCTCAATTAACAACTGTTCATTCAGTGACTTCATTCGAAGCTACAGCGGCATTGAAAAATGTGACTTATGACCATTCTTCACACCATTGGTCACATGATCCCAAAAAATCGGGCGCTTGGCAACGGACTCCTATTTGTGACGATTGCAGTGTCCCAGGGTCACGTGATAAACCCCCTTTTATGACCTTCTCGTAAGCCAAGTCAACGTGGAAGTCAGATTCACTCAACAACCTGGTTACTAGCTTCAGATCACGTGTTAGTACCACTTTATAAGGCCTTGGTAAGGCCATACCTGGAATGCTGCATCCAGGTTTGGTCGCCACGATGTAGAAAAGATGTGGAGACTCTAGAAAGAGTGCAGAGAAGAGCAACAAAGATGATTAGGGGACTGGAGGCTAAAACATATGAAGAACGGTTGCAGGAACTGGGTATGTCTAGTTGAATGAAAAGAAGGACTAGGGAGACAGGATAGCCGTCTTCCAATATCTCAGGGGCTGCCACAAAGAAGAGGGAGTCAAGCTATTCTCCAAGGCACCTGAGAGTAGAACAAGAAGCAATGGGTGGAAACTAATCAAGGAGAGAAGCAACCTAGAACTGAGGAGATTCCTGACAATTAGAACAATTAATCAATGGAACAACTTGCCTCCGGAAGTTGTGAATGCTCCAACACTGGAAGTCTTTAAGAAGATTTGTCTGAAGTGGTGTAGGGTTTCGTGCCTAAGCAAGGGGTTGGACTAGAAGACCTCCAAGGTCCCTTCCAACTCTGTTATTCTGTATTCTATTCATATCGCAGAATGAGGCAAAATTCACTTAATCACTGTCTCACTTAGCAACAGAAACTTTGGGCACAATTGCGGTTGTAAGTTGAGAACTACCTATTTCGGTTCTCCCCCCCCCCCAGCTCAGCCAATTTCTGATACTGGAGTTACTAGTAACCACGTGTTTTTTTTCCCCCTTGCTATGTAGTTCTCCTACATAGCAGAAACTAAAAACATATATTTGATAGCCTTAAAGATAGAAAGGTAATGTTGTCTTAGAAATGCATATCCTGCACAAAGAGGAAATGGGTGGTTTCAGTAATTCAGTATCATTAGGAAGGTCAGAGATCTGGGCCTCGAGAGCAAAAGAAGATCTTTGTCCAATTTAAAGTCAGTCTCTCTCTGTCTGTCTGTCTGTCTGTCTCTCTCTCTCTCTCTCTGTTGGTCTGTCTGTGTCTTTTTCTCTGTCTGTCTGTCTCTGTCTCTCTCTCTCTCTGTTGGTCTGTCTGTCTGTCTTTTTCTCTGTCTCTGTCTGTCTGTCTGTCTCCCTCCCTCCCTCTCTCTCTCTCTCTCTCAACTTGTATTTTATCCTTATTTTGATAGCATTCCTGATGGACGAGGGGAGGGGGGAGGTACTTAAATTCTGCTCCCTGGCATCACTGCCAATCAACCAGAGAAACAAAAGGATCAAATAAATGCAATTAGGGACCAGTAACATTGGATCGTAAAACAAGGCCTATAACAGGGATGACAGACCTATGACTCTTGTGCCACACTTGTGCCACAGGTGGCACGCAGAGCCCTCTCTGCAGGCACTTGAGCCGTCACCCCAACTCGGCTCCACTGTGCATGCGTGCATGCCTCCTGCCGGCCAGCTGATTTTCGGGTCTTTGCCATGCATGCGTGGTGGTGGGGCACATGTGTGGGGGTTGCACACACACCCCCCACACACAAATCCTATTTTTGCTCTCAGGAGGCTGCAGGGAGGCCCACTAGGCCCAAAACGGGACACGGAGGGATGTGCAGTGCCCCCCTTCCCTGGCATCCTATTTTTGCTCTCAGGAGGCTGCAGGGAGGCCCACTAGGCCCAAAACGAGACACGGGGGTGTGTGCAGAGTGCCCCCCCTTCCCCCACATCCTATTTTTGCTTCCAGGAGGCTGCAGGGAAGTCCACTAGGCCCAAAACAGGGCACGGAGGGGTGTGCAGAGTGCCCCCCCTTCCCTTTCCCCTGCATCCTATTTGTGCTTCCATGAGGCTGCAGGGAGGCCCACTAGGCCCAAAACGGGGCACGGAGGGATGTGCAGAGTGCCCCCCTTCCCCAGCATCCTATTTTTGCTCTCAGGAGGCTGCAGGGAGGCCCACTAGGCCCAAAACGGGGCACGGAGGGGTGTGCAGAGTGCCCCCCCTCCCCTGTATCTTATTTTTGCTTCCAGGAGGCTGCCCATGCACAGGGGGTTGCGCACATGTGCGGGTGGCGGGAAGGTCTCAAGTGCATTGCACACGCTCCGGTCACGCGATGACAAAAAGGGTTAGCCGTAAGGTTGAAAGAAGTATTTTTTTTCCCTCTATCTCCTCAAATACGATGGGATCTCCTCCTCACTTCCCACAGCTTAAAAAAAAAAAAAAACAAACGCACACCCAGGACTTAAAAACAGTCGAAATGCATCTTTCCATTCGGTGCTTCTCTTTTGGTAAGGAAGCCTTGCTTAGAAGCAGCTGCTTTGAACAAATGGGGAAATTTATACCCTTTTGCGTAAGAGAGCTAGTCCATTTTCCTTAATGGAATATGCAACTTGGAAGATAATCCTAGATCTAAAGGACTTGAGACATTTATATACTTAGAATACTTACTTTATCTCTAAATGGTTTTATCTGTAGAGGAGGATTATCTCCTGCTGCATGAGGGCGCACACACCCACACACACACAGAGACAGACCGAATTTAAGCTGATGGATTTTATGGGATAAAAGACAATTTGTGGGACTCTTCCCCCCCCCTCCAAAAAAAAAACCTGTAAAGTATACGTTGGTGGGGGGGGGGCATGAAAAGACAGCACCCATATTTGGGAAGAAAACAATTTAGTGAGTGAATTGCCGATTGAAGTATAATTACTTGAATTTCAGACTTGATCCACTGTAAATATGGAGAAACTCTCGGCAAGTTTCTAGCCCTTAAGACTTTCCGCTTCCGGGATCAGTCTTCACCCGTGTGGTCCTGACTTAAGGCTTCATGTTACATGTCACTGGATGGTACACATTTAATCCTTGACTTACGACCACAATCGGGATGAGGATTTCTATTGCTAAACAAGGACTGCTTATATAGTTTTTCATTATCAACATTGAAAATACACCCCTCTCTTCCACTAAGCCTGGCACTCCACATATCTACATGCAAGAATCTTAAGAGTTGTTATTAAACACAACAGCAAAATGAGTCAATTAAAAGTGAAGTGTCCTTCAGTTGGAACTCAAATCCTGGTGACTTTGTAGCTTTCTTGGCAACCATAAGAAATGGTTTTACCCTGATGTTCTTCCCGGAGGATTTATTTGATGGATGGATGGATGGATGGACAGACAAACAAATAGATATAGAGAGAAGGAAGGTAGGTAGGTAGGTAGAGACAGACAGACAGACAGACAGACAGACAGATGTTGAGAGAGAGAATAGATAGACAGATGTTGAGAGGATAGATAGATAGATGATAGAGAGAGAGAGAGAGAGAGAGAGAGAGAGATAGGTGGCAAGAAAGAGACAACAGATGGAGATAGATAGATAGATAGATAGATAGATAGATAGATAGATAGATAGATAGATAGATAGATAGATAGATAGACAGACAGACAGACAGACAGACAGATGTCGAGAAAGAGAATAGATAGACAGACATGTCGAGAGAGGATGGATAGATAGAGACAGACAGACAGATGTCGAAAGAGAGAATAGATAGATAGACAGATGTAGAGAGAGAGGATGGATGGATGGATGGAAGGATGGATGGATGGATAGATAGATAGATACAGAAAGAGAGATGTCGAGAGAGAGATAATAGATAGACAGATGTAGAGAAAGAGGATAGATAGATAGATAGATAGATAGATAGATAGATAGATAGATAGATAGATAGATAGATAGATAGATAGATAGATACAGAAAGAGAGATGTCGAGAGAGAGAATAGATAGACAGACAGATGTAGAGAAAGAGGATAGATAGATAGATAGATAGATAGATAGATAGATAGATAGATAGATAGATAGATAGATAGATAGATAGATGCAGCCATAAGTGGGAGGAGATGGGTGATAGGAAGGATGAGAAGACTAATAGTAATAGCAATGCAGACCTAGTGAATAGTTTGACAGTTCTGAGGGAATTATTTGTTTAGCAGAGGGATGGCGTTCAGGGAAAAAAACCGTTCTTGTGTCTAGTTATGTTGGTGTGCAGTGCTCTATAGTGTCGTTTTGAGGGTGGGAGTTGAAACAATTTATGTCTGTAAATATTTTCACAGCCCTCTTTTTGACTCGTGAAGTGTGCAAGTCCTCAGTGGAAGGCAGGTTGGCAGCAATTGTTTTTTCTGCAGTTCTGATTATCTTCTGAAGTCCATGTCTGTCTTGTTGGGTTGCAGAACCAAACCAGACAGTTATAGAGGTGCAGATGATGGACGCAGTAATTCCTCTGTAGAAATATAGATGGATGGATACATGCATGGATGGATGGATGGATGGGCGGATGGGCGGACGGATGGATGGACCGTGTTTCATCCAAAATAAGACACAGTCTTATTTTGGGGGGGGGGGTCCAAAATAAGCACTAGACCTTATTTTCAGGGGATGTCTTATTTTTTTCCTCAATGTACGGGAGGGCTATTCGTCTGCTTGCTTGGGGCCACAATGGGAGCAGGGAATCCAAGACAGGGTGGGACAGCCATCAAGGGTCGTCTTCATATCTCTCAACTTTCACCTAGCTGGCCACCTGCTCCAGCCCCGCGACTCGGATTTCCCTCATCCCAGGCAATAGCATCCCTCTTACCTCCGCCGCCTGCTGTTTGAACAGGTAATCAACTCACCTGCGCTGGGCTTCAATTTCTGCAATGTAAATCAAGACATTACAATACACTGCATATAATCGAAAGCTGGTTTGGTCCAGTGGTTAAGGTGCTGGCTTAGAAACCAGGAGACTGTGAGTTCTAGTTCTCCCTTAGGCATTTAAGCTGGTTGGGTGGCTTTGGGTCAATCACAGGGAGCCTGGGAGTTCTAGTTCCGCCTTAGTCATGAAATCCGGCAGGGTGATTTTTGGCCAATCACCAGGAGACTGGGAGTTCTAGTCCCGTCTGAGGCATGAACAGCGGCTGGGTGACTCTGCACCAATCGTATGGAGGCTGTGAGTTCTAGTGCTACCTTAGGCATGTAAGTTGTTTGGGTTGACGTTGGGTCAATCACAGGAGACTGGGAGTTCTAGTTCTGCCTTAGTCATGAAATCCAGCAGGGTGATTTTTGGCCAATCACCAGGAGACTGGGAGTTCTAGTGCTACCTTAGGTGTGTAAGTTGTTTGGGTTGACGTTGGGTCAATCACAGGAGACTGGGAGTTCTAGTTCCGCCTTAGGCATGAAATCCAGCAGGAGGCTGGGAGTTGTAGTCCTGCATGTACACTGGCTGGTTGGGTGATTTGGGGGCACCTCCTACATCCGAAATCCCTTCTTTTTAAAAGAAACTTCCAAAGCAAATTCTCTTCCATGCCATTGCAGCGTGCTAGGAAAGATATAGTTAAAATCGTTTTTTTTGCAATTCCTGGCACTAATTTGGGCGCACGCTTAACATTTCGAATACCTCGATGCCTGCTTTCTACCCGTCATTTACTTCCCACGAGGGCAGAACTGCAGAGCTGGCGTCTTCCTTCAGCGCGATATTTGCATTCGGTTCGCTTGAGCCGTCCCGAACTTGATTGTAAAATTGAGATCTTAAATGCCAAGGAAATGCTGAATTCACCTGAAAAAGAGACATTAAGAAACAGGAGGAAACGCTCTGGACTGGAGCATTATCTTCCTCTGCCATTCTTATTACTGGGCACCTCATTTAGCAAGCTATTACCAAATTAATTTGGCAGAAAGCAACTTGACTGCAACAAGAGTTGATACAACAAAAACACGGAATCTTTTATTTGGGGGCGCTAAGGAAGAAAAACCAGCTGTTTGCTGCATTACAATTAGTCCTCGGCTTACAACAGTTCTAGTGACTGTTCAAAATTAAAACGGCACCCAAAAAGGTGACTTAACGACTGTTTCCCCCCCCCCCCACATTTATGACCTTTCCAGCAGCCCCATGATCACGGAATCAAAATTCAGACGCTTGGCAACTGGTTCATACTTACGACCGTTGCTGTGTCCCCACGCGATCCCATTTTACGGCCTTCTGACAAGCAAAGTCCACGGGGAAGTCAGATTCACTTAACGACTGGGCTACTCATTTATCAACCGCAGTGATTCGCTTAACAACTGGGACAGGAGAGCGGGGTCAAATTCACTTTAAAAATGTCTCACTTAACAACAGGATTTTTGGGCTCAGTTATGGTCGTAGGTCGAGGACTAACTATATAAAAATAAACCCTTCGATAATCACTTTGATTATGCAAGGGTGGAATACACAGGGCTGAAAAACAATTTAAGGCAGATGAATGTGCAGAGAACCTACAGGTTGACTTTAATAAGAACAGACCCTGCTCCCCCACCTAGCACTGATGATGTTACCTAGTTGGGTAATAAAACGTCTGTAAGAAAACCTCCAATGAGGGACGGGGTGGCTCAATGGCAACGATGCTGGGCTTGTCGATCAAAAATTCGACAGTTTGAATCCCTAGCGCCACGTAATGGAGTGAGCTCCCGTGACTTCTCCCAGCTTCTGCCAACCTAGCAGTTCGAAAGCATGTAAAAAATGCAAGTAGAAAAATAGGAACCACCTTTGGTGGGAAGGGAACAGGTTCAGGTTTCAGGTTCAGGTTTAGTTTATTTGTATGCCGCCCTTCTCCGGGAGGGACTCAGGGCGGCCAACAACTCCGAAGGGGAAAAGGGGACACAGACACAATACACATAATTAAAATACACAAAAGTCATACAGCCATACAAGTCGAGAGGGGAGGGGAACTCATCAACCCCAGGCCTGCCCACACAGCCAGGTTTTAACGGCTTTCCGGAAGGCCTGGAGAGAGGTGAGGGTCCGAATCTCCGCGGGGAGTTCGTTCCAAAGGGCCGGAGCTGCTACAGAGAAGGCCCTCCCCTGGGTGGTAGCCAGATGGCATTGGCTGGTGGATGGAACCCGGAGGAGGCGGGTCTATGTGAGGTAATTGGCAGCAGGCGGTCTCTCAAGCGTTCTGTGCACCTTCGGGAGTTGAGTCATTCCGGCCACATGGCCCCGGAGACGTCTTCAGACAGTGCTGGCTCTTCGGCTTTGAAACAGAGATGAGCACCGCCCCCTTGAGTCGGGAACGACTAGCACATATGTGCAAGGGGAGCCTTTATGTTTAAGAAAACCTCCAAGCTCAGAAATCAGCAAGGACCTCACTGTTTAATTCTGAGCTATAAATATTCTCTTCCATCAATACATTCTCAACCACTGAGGAAGACTGTCAGGTCTCACAATTTGGTGGGAAGCAAGCATTTGATGGACAAGAAAACATTGGTGGGTCAAAATGAGAAGGTATTTCTAGATTCAGGCGCCGTACAATGTGACTACCAGTTTACTAGTCTGTGTTTTGTCCGCGAGGGAGTGGCAAACTGAATGCCAAATCACGAAAAATACAGCTTGTCTGGTCATTGGCGTGCCTGTTTCCTGCTAATGTTGCGCTGCTTTGCATGCAATGTGTATAGTCGGTTTGTATAATTAAAGATCTTCTAATCCAGCCCCCTGCTCAAACCGGAGACCCTACACCATTCCAGACAAGTGGCTGTCCATTCTCTTCTTAAAAACCTCCGTTGATGGAGCGACCATCACTTCTGGAGGCAACCTGTTCCACTGGTTAATTGTCCTCACTGTTAGGAAGCTTCTCCTTAGTTCCCAGTTGCTTCTCTCCTTGATTAATTTCCACCCATTGCTTCTTGTCCTGCCTTCAGATGACTTGGAGAATAAGCTGACTCCCCTCTTCTCTTTGACAGCCCCTCAAATATTGGAAGGCAGTTATAATACCATCCCTAATCCTTCACTCCAGTTGACTAGGGCAGGGGTCTCCAACCTTGGCAACTTAAAACCTGGCGGATTTCAACTCCCAGAATTCCCCAGCCAGCTTTGCTGGCTGGGGAATTCTGGGAGTTGAAATCCGCCAGGTTTAAAGTTGCCAAGGTTGGAGACCCCTGGACCAAGACATACCTAGTCTCCTCAATCGTTTGTCGTACAGCTTAACTTCCAGACAATTGATTAATATTTGTTGCTCTTCTCTCCACTCTTGATCCAATCAGCCAGTCAGAATAGAGCTGCGAAGGGCCTTGGAGGTCTTCTAGTCCAACCCCTACTCGAAGGAGGACACCCGATACCAGTGATGGCGAACCTATGGCACGCGTGCCACAGGTGGCACGCACAGCCCTCTCTGTGGGCACAGGCACCATTGCCAGCTGGTTTTTGCAGGCGCTGGAGCGCCAGGAAATGGCCTGAAAACAGGCTGTTTTCTGGGCTGTTTTCAGGCTGTTTTTTGCCCTGTTGTTTGAGCTGTTTTTGCCCCTGAAAATGGGCCAAAACAGCCTAAACAACAGCCTGAAAATGGCCTGAAAAATGACCCCCAAACGATCCCCCTTTTCAGGCTGTTTTTGGACTGTTTTCAGGCCAAAAACAGTCTGAAAAATGACACCCCCCAAAAGCCAGAAAACGGCGTGAAAAATGGCCAAAAAACAGGCTGGTGCAGGCGGGCCATCTGGTCTTTGGTTTTTTAGTGCTCTGGTGTGCACACATGCATGCACTTGCACGCACATGCATGCACATGCACACACATGCCGGTTTGGGCACTCGATGCTGAAAAGATTTGCCATCACTGCCCTTTTCAAACAAGTGATTGTCCATTCTCTTCTTAAAGACCTCCAGTAATGGAGCGCCCACCACTTCTGGAGGCAAGCAGTTCCACTGGTTAATTGTCCTCACTGTTAGGAAGTTTCTCCTTAATTCCAGATTGCTTCTCTCCTGGATTAGTTTCCATCCGTTGCTTCTTGTCCTGCCTTCTGGCACTATCAGACACACACACACCCCTCTGATGTACACTCTGCACATCCCTGATGCATACAGGCTGACATACACCACGTTTTCTCCTGAAAACACACAGGAAACTCTCTTTTTTTTTAAAGAAAAATAAAATAAAGACCCCTCAAAAATAATAAAATCCCAACAACAAGGAGGCAGATTGGCAGAGGTTTTGTGGGTTCAGACTTCCAACAGCGACGGCCTTTGTATTGTGATTGTCTCCCGCTGGGGCTCCAAGTCCAGGTGAGCAGAGAGTTGTAGCTAGCGGTAGGTATCACAAAGGGATAGGAGGACCTTTCACTCCGTAAAATATTTCTGCCTCTTCTGCGTCTCAGGTTTTCTCAGCGAGGGAAAAAGCATCTTCAATTATCAACCTCCGGCTCTGAGAGTAGCTTTTATTTAGGACGCTGTAAAAATAGTCATTTCTCTGCTCATAAAATGGCCTCTGCGTCATTTTCTCTGCAGCGAGCTTTCGGATGGGATAGCTGGGGCTCCTTCTCTCTCTCTCTTTCTCTTTCTCTTTCCCTCTCTCTCTCTCTCCCTCTCTCCCTCCCCCCCCTCTCTCTCTCTCTCTCTCATTCTTATTTTCATATTCTCTCCCTCCCTCCCTCTCTCTCTCCCTCTCTGTCTCCCTCTCTCTGTCTCTCTTTCTCATTCTTATTTTCATATTCTCTCTCTCCCTCTCTGTCTCCCTCTCTCTGTCTCCCTCTTTCTCATTCTTATTTTCATATTCTCTCCCTCCCTCTCTCTCTCCCTCTCTGTCTCCCTCTCTCTGTCTCTCTCTTTCTCATTCTTATTTTCATATTCTCTCCCTCCCTCTCTCTCTTCCTCTCTGTCTCTCTCTCTCTGTCTCTCTCGTTCTCATTCTTATTTTCATATTCTCTCTCTCCCTCTCTGTCTCCCTCTCTCTGTCTCCCTCTTTCTCATTCTTATTTTCATATTCTCTCCCTCCCTCTCTCTCTCCCTCTCTGTCTCCCCCTCTCTGTCTCTCTCTTTCTCATTCTTATTTTCATATTCTCCCTCCCTCTCTGTCTCGCTCTCTGTCTCTCTCTCTCTGTCTCTCTCGTTCTCATTCTTATTTTCATATTCTCTCTCTCCCTCTCTGTCTCGCTCTCTGTCTCTCTCTCTCTGTCTCTCTCGTTCTCATTCTTATTTTCATATTCTCTCCCTCCCTCTCTCTCTCTCTCCCTCTCTGTCTCTCTCTCTCTGTCTCTGTCTTTCTCATTCTTATTTTCATATTCTCTCCCTCCCTCTCTCTCTCCCTCTCTGTCTCCCTCTCTCTCATTCTTATTTTCATATTTTCTCTCTCCCTCTCTGTCCCCCTCTCTCTGTCTCTCTCTTTCTCATTCTTATTTTCATATTCTCTCTCTCCCTCCCTGTCTCCCTCTCTCTGTCTCTCTCTTTCTCATTCTTATTTTCATATTCTCTCCCTCCCTCTCTCTCTCCCTCTCTGTCTCTCTTGTTCTCATTCTTATTTTCATATTCTCTCTCCCCCTCTCTGTCTCCCTATCTCTGTCTCTCTCGTTCTCATTCTTATTTTCATATTCTCTCTCTCCCTCCCTGTCTCCCTCTCTCTGTCTCTCTCTTTCTCATTCTTATTTTCATATTCTCTCCCTCCCTCTCTCTCTCCCTCTCTGTCTCTCTTGTTCTCATTCTTATTTTCATATTCTCTCTCCCCCTCTCGGTCTCCCTCTCTCTGTCTCTCTCTTTCTCATTCTTATTTTCATATTCTCTCCCTCCCTCCCTCCCTCTCTTTCATTCTCTCTCTCTCATTCTCTCTCTCCCCCTCCCTCCCTCCCTCCCACTCCCTCTCTCTGTCTCCCTCTCTCTGTCTCTGTCTCTCTCTTTCTCATTCCCTTTTTCATATTCTCTCTCATTCTCTCTCCCTCCCTTCCTCCCCCTCCCTCTCTGTCTCCCTCTCTGTGTCTCTCTCTCTCATTCTCTCTCTCTCTCATTCTCTCCCTCCCTCTCTTATTTATGTTTCTGTTTTGAGGAAAGGGATATACAGAAACGCTAGATACTCTTCCCTGCCTTGTGTATTTATCCGCCAAAATAAAAGACACACCGTTTTACGAATTTTATTAGGCTTTTATTTCTCAGCGTGTGTGCAGTAACCTTCTTTTTGTTCGCCTCCGCTGTCCTTGAGTATAGTTCTAGAATATTGTCTGGAATATTCTTCAATTTGGGAAGGTGTGGGAGGTGGAATGATTGATTTAAAAATTAAAGAAAAATATATATTTTTCTTATATAGAGAGAGATTTTGGGAGCCATCCTTTTTGGTATTTGCTGAAGTGAGGATTCATTTCATATAGGACTGTTATAAACATGTGTTTGAAGGCATCTCAAGAGCTTCCAGGCAACAGTTACCAATCTGCCCATCTTTCCTGTTCTGGAGGAGAAAAATAGAGAGTTTCCAAAGATCAGATTCCAAAATTTTCTCCCCTGGTTTAGAGAGAACTCGTCCCATCTTCATCCCCTGAAAATAATATTCTGGGAGTTGAAATCCACGAGTCATAAAGTTGCCAAGTTTGGAGAGGCCCCTGTCCAACAGGAGGATATGGAGAAAAGTCATTTGAGAAGAAGAGCCGAAGAAGCTTCTTGGGTGAGAAGCGAAGCGTCTTGAAAGAAAATCCAGAAAGCCCAGTTGCCTCTTGAAAAAAAGCATCTTATTTGAGAAGACAGCTTACTATCTCCATAGACACTTAGCTACGCACTTTGGGATGAACCCCTCTTCAAATGATACGGGACAGAGATGAAGAAGCTTCTTGGATGAGAAACGAAACACATCTTCAAAGAAAAAACAGAAAACCAGATGCCACTTGAAAAAAATCCCACCTTTGGGACATTTGAGAAGATCGCTTACTTTCTAACAGGTGGTGAGAATGGAGGACTTTGCAGGTCTTTTAGTCCAGCCCCTTGCTCAAGGAGGAGTCCAGACAAATGCCTCCTCAGCCTCTTCTCAAAAGCCTCCAGTTTTGGAGTATCCACAACTTCTGAAGAATAGCCCTTCCACTGGTTCATTGTTAGGAAATTTCTCCTTAGTAGTTCTAGATCAGCGCTCACCAACTGGGGGTCGGTGGAAATTTTGGTGGTCCACAGATTTATTTATTTATTTGCATTTTTTTTTATATTACACTAAATCAGGGATCCTCAAACTACGGCTCGCTGAAGCAATTAATCCCGCTTGCTGACGGGATGAGGACCTTCAGGCTCTTAGCTTGGACACCTGTTTAGTAGCGCCAGCCCTTCCCTCCCTCCCTCCCCAGGAGTCCAGGCGTGTCAGCGAGCGGCACACGAAACTTCGGCCAGGCTCCTTGAGAGACGGAGTTTGCAGCGGGCTGATCTAGCGCCCAGGGTGGCTACAAGACAAACATTCATTCTTGGCTGTATTTGAGCTGCAATGGACAGCAAAGTTAGGGTTGATCCCGGGCGCTTCTCTCCGCTAACAGGCAGCCAAGCTAAGTGCCTGAAGGACCCCATCCCGTGACTAATTCATATTAGTGGTCCATGGGATTTAAAATTATGAATTTAGTGGTCCCTGAGTGGTCCCTCTCCTAGATTGTTTCTCCCCTTAATTAATTTCCATCCACTGTTTCTTGTCCTTCCTTCGGGATAATAGGTTGGCCCCATCTTTTTGGTGGACGCCCCTCAAATATTGGAAATCTGCTATCATGCCACCCCTAGTCCTCCTTTTCATTAGACATCCCCCCAATTCTTGCAATGGTTCTGTTGTAAAAGCCGAGATGGCGCAGTGGTTAGGGTGCAGTACTGCAGGCCACTTCAGCTGACTGCTGTCTGCAGTTCAGCGGTTCAAATCTCACCGGCTCAAGGTTGACTCAGCCTTCCATCCTTCCGAGGTGGGTAAAATGAGGACCCGGATTGTTGGGGGCAATATATGCTGACTCTGTAAACCGCTTAGAGAGGGCTGAAAGCCCTATGAAGCGGTATATAAGTCTAACTGCTACTGCTATTATGATTAGTTTTGTTGCTCTTCTCTGCCCTCTTCCCAGCATTGAAATCATAGGAGTTAAAGCTTCTTGATATGTTTGTTCAAAGTTGGGAATCCCCGGCCGCTCCCCAAACTGGATTTAATTCTGTTGTCAGAAGGTTTTCTCTGAGCGAGAACACTTCACTGGGAATTAGGCGGACGTCTGCGGCGTGTGTTGGTGTAAAGAGGCAACCAAGGGCCGGGTTTATGAAAGATTAACTCCGATCCTCCTTTTTCTCTTGCACAAAGCTTCCTTTCCAGAGCTTCTGTTTTATATACACGTTGTTTAAATATTTACACAGGTTGAGCCACGTTGTCTGTGTTGGCAACATTTTGCCTCTGCCCTTTCGCACCAGCGAAAACAAGGTTCGCTGTGTGTCTTCCCTTCCCTTTAGCCCAGCCGCTTTATGGTCTATGCAAGCCCGTTCTGTTTACTTTAGCAAAGAGGCAACAGAGCAGGGATTTATATGGAAGGCCGGCTGGTGTATTGAGCTACAAAAAAAAAACAAAAAAAACCTCTTTTTAAAAAAGATGCTCGAGTGAGTTCGCTTAGAAGTCAAAAGCACCGATGAAGCTCTCCTTCCAGCTTTAATTTGTTAAGACTTGCTCTGCTTAATAAAACCAGCAAACAAATAAACACTGAAGTTCCAAACGATGGGTTTTGCATCCCTGTAGGACAGGGATATCCAACTCTTATTTCATTGAGAGCCGGCACAGGGCTGTGTTTGACCTTGGCGGGGCTGGGGTGGGCGTGGCCCGTGGCACGACAAAACTGTGCTCCACTAAAGCGCGCCCGATTAAACCGCGTCATCAGCAGGGCAACAACAGCGACCGCAGAGAAAAAAGGGCGCTTTAAATAGCGCTTTGAAAGCAAGCCGATTCACGTTAAGGTAAGGGTTAGGTTTAGGGTTAGGTTAAGGGTTAGCGTTAGGTTTAGGGTTAGGTTTAGGGTTAGGTTAAGGGTTAGGTTTAGGATTAGGATTAGGTTTGGGGGGGTTAGGTTTAGGTTTAGGGGTTAATTTTAGCTTTAGGGTTCACAGCGTGCTTTTTTCGTCGCGCTGTGATGACGTCAGCTACGCAGTTTTGTCGAGCGCGCTTTAGTCGAACGCGGTTTTGTGGTGGAACCGGCGTGGCCAGCTCAATGTCATGCATGTCAGGGGCGCCTGTGGTGGCCTGAGCACTCTGCCTAGCAAAAACGGGCTCCCGAGCTCCATTTTCGGCTGCCACGGACTCCTGCAACGGACTCCTGCAACTGTCTGCCAGCGAAAACGGAGTTTGGGAGTGCTGCCCGCGGCCCTTATGAGCTCTGTTTTCAGTTGCGACGGCCTCCTGCATCCCTCTGTCAATGAAAAGGGAGCTGGAGAAGGCTGCACAATAGCAATAGTTAGACTTATATACCGCTTCATAGGGCTTTCAGCCCTCTCTAAGCGGTTTACAGAGTCAGTATATTGCCCCCAACAACAATCCGGGTCCTCATTTTACCCACCTCGGAAGGATGGAAGGCTGAGTCAACCTTGAGCCGGGGAGATTTGAACAGCCGAACTGCAGAACTGCAGTCAGCTGAAGTAGCCTGCAGTGCTGCATTTAACCACTGCGCCACCTCGGCTCGCACACACTGACCAGTGGTGAAATTTATTTATTTTTTTTACTACCGGTTCTTTGAGCGTGGCTTGGTGGGTGTGGAAAGAGAAGGATATTGCAAAATCTCCACTCCCACCCTACTCTGGGGCCAGCCAGAGGTGGTATTTGCCGGTTGTCCGAACGACTCGAAATTTGCTCGTGCGCCCGCATGCACAGTTCAATTAAAATTGTTCTGCGCATGCGCGCACCTTAAATACAAGATGGCACCAACAGCACCGACCAGAGAACTGGTTTGGGGGCGTGGCAGATCCGGATCGCTGCTGGTTCCAGCAACCCAGCGAACACCAAAGAAAATTCAAAGACTCTGGCACATACTTGGAAATGCAAAGAAATATTCTCTGTGGCCTACAAAGGTGCCATTCTCGACGCATTTCTATTAATGAACATCAAAAAGGTGCCTTACAACTTTTGAAGGAGAGGTTTGTTTGCTTTCCTATTTACCTTTTGGGTTCAAATCTGCTTCCTCCTGCCAAAATCCTTCAGAAGGTAAAAACGCTGCCAAAGCGAAATGAAGAGAAAAAAATAAATACCAGCAGTTTGTTCTTCTTTTAAAGAAGAAGATTTGGCTGCAGGTTTAACTTTATCGAGTATAATTAAGTTTTCCACCTGGCCAGAAAATAAATGAATGGAAGGAAGGAAGGAAGGAACGAACGAACGAACAAATGAATAAATGGTAACTTTTGTTCTGGAGCATCTCTAGAAATCACAAAATAGACCTCTGTTTAGAATCTCAAAATGCTGTACAGGTAATCCTCGACCTACCATCACAATTGAACCCAAAAGTTTTGTCCTTAAGTGAGACATTGTTTGAATTTTGCCCCATTTTACGACCTTGCCTCCCATAGTTGTTAACTGAATCACTGCAGTTGATCAGTTAGCAGCCTGGTTGTTAAGTGAATCTGGCTTCTCCATGGACTTGGTTGTCAAAAGGGGTCACGTATAACCTTAGGACATTGCAATGGTCATAAGTATGAATTGGTTGCCAAGCATCCGAATTTTGATCACATGACCGTCGGGATGCTGCAAAGGCAGAATAACGCAACAACTAGAGTTGGAAAGGGCCCTGGAGGTCTTCTAGTCCAACCCCTTGCTCAAACAGGAGACCCCATACCATTCTGAACAGATGGTTCTCCATTCTCTTCTTAGAAGCTTCCAGTGATGGAGCACGCGGCCTGCCTCCGCCGGGCAAGCCCGCTTCGCCGGCCCCAGGAGAGCCTCAGCCGCCGCCGCTTCCACGTCCTCCGCCGCCAGCGCCCCCCCCGGAGGAAGAGGCAGGGCGGGCAGCGTCGGCGGCCCCACTCGGGCCCCCCGCGGGCTTCCTGCTGCCCCCCCGCGGCTGAGCTGGACCCTTCCCGTGGGCTGCTGCTGATGGGCAGCCCGCTTTGCCCCATGCCCGCTGCCGCTGTCAGCTGGAGGAGGAGGGCTACCTTTGGAGGCAAAGAACGAAGCATGTAGAACGCCCTTCTGTCGCCGCGCTGTTGTCGCGGCGGTGATGATGCGCGGTGATGACGTCGCGGCTTTAGCGACGCGGTTTAATCACCGCTATTTTGACGAGTGCGGTTTTGTCGTGCCACGATTCCCTTCTCCTATTCTATTTATTTACATTATTTTTATTTTATGATTACTTTATTATTTTATTTATGTTATGTTACGTTATTTTATTTTATGATTATTTTACATTATTTTACATTATTTTATCTTATTATTTTACTTATGTTGTTATTTTATTTTTTGATGTTTTACTTTACTTTTATTATTTTATATTTTATAGCCATTTGTCTGAAGTGGTGTAAGGTTTCCTGCCTAAGCAGGGGGTTGGACTAGAAGATCTCCAAGGTCCCTTCCAACTCTGTTATTCTATTCTATTCCATTCCCTTCTCCTATTCTATACTACTCTACTGCACTGCACTCCATTCTATTCCCTTCTTCTATTCTATTCTATACTACTCTACTCTACTCTATTCCCTTCTCCTGTTCTATTCTATTTATTTACATTATTTTTATTTTACGATTACTTTAGTATTTTATTTACATTATGTTACTTTATTTTATTTTATGATTACTTTAGTATTTTATTTATGTTACGTTATTTTACTTTATGATTATTTTACTTTATTATTTTTTTTATGTTATTATTTTATTTTTATTTCAGCCAAGGAGTCCCGTTGTCCCGTACTTTAGGTCCGATTGTTTCCCTCCCAGCTGCTGGAAAACCAGACAGCTGAACTGTGTTGTGTTTGGGACACATAACATTTAAATGGATTTGTTATGTCAGCGGTGATGAGCCCTTTGTGAGAAGTGACAGCCGGATTCCATTGTTCTCCGCTTTCCCAGACTTTCTCTCCAAGGATGGGGGGCCTCCAACGTAGCTCGGTTGTTGATGAAGCAGCCATTCATACAGATGGACGGAGTGGGGGGTGGGAGATGGGGAAGGCAGGCAGATGGAAAGAGGGCTGGCCAGCCCCACAGGAAGAAAGCTTATGGGATACTTTTGGGGAGAAATAAAGGGGGCTTGACAAAAAATAAAACGAACAGCTGGGGAACTACTTATAAACTGACCCCCCCCACCCGCTTTGAAAACTATCCGGCATGGAAGGTAGCTTGAACTTCATTGGTGTCCAAAGCACCAGAAGGCAGATCAAGAAACAATGGATGGAAACTTATCCAGGATAGAAGCAACCTGGAATTAAGGAGAAACGTCCTGAGAGTGAGGGCAACGAACCCGTGGAACAGATTGCCACTAGAGGTTGTGGGTGCTTCATCACTGGAGGTCTTTAAGAAGAGATTGGACAACCATTTAGGTGAAATGGTGCATGGCAGAAGTGTCAAATTCAATTTCATTGTGGGCCGCATCAAGGTTGTGTTTGATCTTGGAGGGGGGGCGTGGCCAGCTCGACATCATGTGTCAGGGGCACCTGTGGTTTGCTTAAGAACTGCGCCAATTCACTTATTAACTGCCATAAAAACAGTAGAAAGATCTAAACTGGTTATGTAGTATCTGGACTGATGACCACAATGACTTTTGACAGAAATTTCAATCCCAATTGTTGTGTAAGTTGAGGACTATCTGTACAACAATTAACCTAGGCAAAAGTGAGTGATTTCCTTTCCTTTCTTATTTTTATCTCCCTCTCCTTTCCTTTTCTTTCCTCTTCTTTTCTCTTCCTTTCCTTTTCTTTTACTTTTCTTTCCTTTCCCTTTTTCCCCTTTCTTCCTTCTTTCCTCTTCTTTTACTTTTCTTTATCTTCCCTTCCCTTTCTCCTTTCTTCCTTTCCCCTTTTCTTTCCTTTTATCTTCCCTTTCCTTTCCACTTTTTATTTTCTCCTCTTCCTTTTCTTTTATCTTCCTTTCCCTTCCCTTTCCACTTTTTATTTCTTCTTTCCTCTTCTTCTATCTTCCTTTCCTTTTCTTTTATCTTCCTTTCCTTTCCCCTTCTTTTTCCCCTTTCTTCCTCCTTTCTTCTTCTTTCCTCTTCTTTTCCTTTTCTTTATCTTCCCTTCCCTTTCTCCTTTCTTCTTCTTTCCCCTTCCTTTCATTTCCTTTTATCTTCCGTTCCCTTTCCACTTTTTATTTTCTCCTTTCCTCTTCCTTTCCTTTTTATCTTCCTTCCCTTCCCTTTATTTTATTATTTTTATGGTTTTCCTCCTCCCCTTCTTCTGAGATTCGGGATGATTAGAATAAAAAGGTGACAGACAGAGAGGGCTCCTGCAGTTGTTTTAAAATCACAGCAGACGGCAATTAACAACATGGGAGCCAGCTGCTTATCTGGCCAGATAAAGCTTCTTAATAGGGAATTCCACTCCAAGAATGGTTTCTGCAGATGCAGGGCTTCATACTTCAAAGTGTGTGTGTCTGTGTGTGTGTGTGTGTGTGTGTGTGTGTGTGTGTGTGTGTGTGTGTGTGTGTCTGTGTATTTCTGAAATGTTCATCCCAGATTGCTGAAAAAGCTTTCTTAGCCAGCAACCTGAGCCATGCCTTTCCTATAAAAAAAATAGAGGGGTATTGGGGATTTATTCTGTGGAGGGAGGGTTATGTACAGGTTAGGATCCGATTTCCCATTTGGAATAGGATAGGATAGGATAGGATAGAACAATGGAATGGAATAGAATAGAATAGAATTAGAGAAAGAATGGAATAGAATAGAATAAGAGAAAGAATAGAATAGAATTAGAGAAAGAATAGAATAGAATAAGAGAAAGAATAGAATAGAATTTGAGAAAGAATAGAATAGAAAGAGAAAGAATAGAATAGAATTAGAGAAAGAATAGAATAGAATAAGAGAAAGAATAGAATAGAATTAGAGAAAGAATAGAATAGAATTAGAGAAAGAATGGAATAGAATAGAATAAGAGAAAGAATAGAATAGAATTAGAGAAAGAATAGAATAGAATTTGAGAAAGAATAGAATTAGTGAAAGAATAGAATTTGAGAAAGAATAGAATAGAATTTGAGAAAGAATAGAATAGAAAGAAAGAATAGAATAGAAAGAAAGAATAGAATAGAATTAGAGAAAGAATAGAATAGAATTAGAGAAAGAATAGAATAGAATTAGAGAAAGAATAGAATAGAAAGAGAAAGAATAGAATTAGAGAAAGAATAGAATAGAATAAGAGAAAGAATAGAATAGAATTAGAGAAAGAATAGAATAGAATTAGAGAAAGAATAGAGTAGAGTAGAATAGAATAGAATAGAACTCTTTATTGGCCAAATGTGATTGGACACACAAGGAATTTGTCTTTGGTGCATAAGCTCTCAGTGTACATCAGGAGAATAAAATACATCCATCAAGAATCAAAAGATACAACACTTAGTGACAGTCAAGGTTACTAATGAGCAATCAAATCGTACTAGGAAACAAAAACAATAGAATAGGAATAGAATAGAATAGAACTCTTTATTGGCCAAGTGTGATTGGACACACAAGGAATTTGTCTTTGGTGCATAGGCTCTCAGTGTACATCAGGAGAATAAAATACATCCATCGAGAATAAAAAGATACAACACGTAGTGATAGTCAAGGTTACGAATAAGCTATCAAATCGTATAATATAAATTGAAAGATACAAGCAATATGGTTATAGTAATAAGAATGAAAAAGCAAAAAAAAAAAAGCTTTGCACAAAATCTTGCGTTCTTCATCTCAGGCCTACGGGTGCCTCGAGAGTTACCTCGAGGTAAGATGGGCGGCCAATAAATTTGACAAATAAATAAAATAAACCCTCCCAGCCCTTCCGTTCTATGATTCTTAAAATAGACAGTTCAATTCACCTGGTTGGTTGAATCGATTTTGTTAAGCTGCCCATCACAACAACCTTCTGTTTTTTTTCCTTTTCTGTTTCTCTCTCTCTCTCTCTCTCTCTCTCTCTCTCTCTCTCTCTGTGTGTGTGTGTGTGTGTGTGTGTGTGTATTTATTTATATTTATATTTATATTTAGTTGGGTTGGATTTTAAAAAGGCAACTTTACTGAAGTTATTTTTATATATATAAATATATATATAAAATAACTTCAGTAAAGTTGCCTTTTTAAAACCAAACCCAACTCAAAAAAAAAAGCCACAACTGTTCTTGAACAAGGAATTAGCTGATGCGTTTTTAACCTTGTTTGTTTTTATAGCCATCTCTTCCATTAACACTCTCTTCCTTCCCTCAAATTCGCCTGGCAGGGCAAATAATAATAATAATCATAATATTGAAAGCACGGGATTCATGGAAAAAGACTGAGATCGTTATTTAGATTATCAACCTTAATTTTGGGCTGGTCATGTTGAGTAAACAAATACGAATTGCTGCTGAGGAAATGTAACCTTTCGGTTTACTATTCGTCATCAAAACGATTGCAAATCTCAAAAAAGGTGGTTCCAAAATCCACTGTAGGTTGTCCTCGACTTCCAACAGTTCATTTAGTGACGGTTCAAAGTTACAACAGCACAGGACAAAGGTGACTTGCGATGGTTTTTCGCACTTAATGACCATTGCAGGATCCTCATGGTCACATGATCAAAATTCAGATGCTTGGCAAGTGGTTCGTATTTATGACGGCCCCGGGATCCCCTTTTGCGACCTCCTGACAAGCAAAGTCACTGGGGAATCCAGATTCACTTAACAACTGTGTTAATAACTTAGCAAATGCAATTATTCACTTAACAATGGTGGTGAGAGAAGTCATAAAATGGGACAAACTCGCTTAATAAATGTTCCACTCAACAACATAAATTTGGGGCTTATTTGTGGTTGTACCCCGAGGACTAAGAAGAATTCAGATATGGGCTTGCAATTATTTTGAAAAAGATTTGGTTTGCATCAGCATTGGCCAACCTGCGGCTTTGTCCCTGGTAGAATTCCTGCCTCTCTTTGCATCCTTACAATGTCCACCTCCCGATGGTTGTAATCTACTACCGGTAGGAGGCACCAGGCCCTGACGTGGGGCGGATCCTTACTGTAAGATGGTAACTTAAGTAGACTAGAAACCACTGAGGTTGTAGGGCAGGGGTGTCAAACTCGATTTCATTGAGGGTTGCATCAGGCTTGTGTTTGACTTTGGGAGAGGGACAATGTGGGCGTGGCTGGGGTAGGCGTAGCCAAGGGGCATGGCCAGCTCAACGTCACTCGTGTCTGGGGCACCTGTGGTGGCTAAGTGCTAAGGCAGGACTTCCCTCACTCTCATTATAATCCCATTCCTCCTTCCCTTCCTTCCTCCCTCTCTCCCTCCCTTCTTCCTTCCAACCAACCAACCAACCAACCTTCCTTCTATATCCGTCCGTCCATCCATCCATCCATCCATCCATCCATCCATCCATCCATCTATCTATCTATCTATCTATCTATCTATCTATCTCTATTTCTATCTCTATATATGGTTATCTATCTATCTATCTATCTATCTATCTATCTATCTATCTATCTATCTATCTATCTATCTATCTATCTATCAGTGGTGGGTTCCTACTGGTTCGGACTGGTTCAGACGAACCAGTAGTGGTTTAGTGGCCTGGGTCACTAGAACCGGCAGGTACTCAGGCGTGCCACCCCCGAACCGGTTCCCCGGTCGTCACCGTCGCCATCTTGTTTTTCAGTTCTGCACATGCTCAGAATAATTTCTATTGGACTGCGCACAGGAGCGAATCAGCAGTAGTGCCGTCCGGAACCCACCTCTGCTACGTATCTATTCTATCTTCTTAACCTCCCATCTCCCTCACAGAAGGTTCCAAAAGTAGTCAAACAACCTCTAGCAGAAATGGAAGTTGAAAGCTTAAGATTAAACAAAAAGAATCAGACGACTGCCATTTTCTTTTCTCTCGATCAGCAAATACGTTAATAAGATTTGGAGTTGCACCAGTAGTTAACCATTGTACGGATGTAATAAAAACTAGCATAGTTAAGAAAATTCTGGGGATAACTGTTTGTTTCTTCCCAAAACAGAACCCTTCGCATGGAAGGGAGGTGAGAAAAGTATTCAGTGCCTCTGGAATGGCTTAATTATTAACCCCTAGAGAAACAGATAATATTTTTTTTCCAGTCACCTCACACGAACTACAGTCCGTGTTTTCTATTTCTTTTACTTGCAAAGCTCTGGTGCAGCCGGTTGATTTCCTTAAAATGTAAATATATACGGTGTATATATTTGAGTTCTGTGAGTTCTAGTCCTGCCTTAGGCATGAAAGCCATCTGGGTGACCCACCTCACAGAGTTGTTAGCTGTGGGGAAAATAGAGAGGGGTGCTGAATACATTCGCCATCTTGAGTTATTTGTGAAAATAATAAAGGCGGGATATAAATAAACCATCACTGGAAAGGACCCCAATGTTGAGAAAGATGAAAGGCAAAAAGGAGGACAGCAGAGGCTGAGAGGATTAGATAATGTCATTATTGGGGTAAATTCCATGAGACAGTGGAGGTCAGGCGGGCCTGGTGCGTTGTAGGCCATGGTGTGGCGAAGAGCTGAACACGCGTCTGTGGAGAACCCAATCAGATAACAAATAAAGGAATGGAATGACTAATAGCAGTGTCAATGTAAACAATTTTTCGAGGTGGTGATAGCATATATCTATAGATATATCGATCGATCGACGGACAGATAAAGACAGACAGAGAGATCGGGGTGTCAAACTCGATTTCATTGAGGGCCGCATCAGGGTTTTGTTCGACCTTGGGGGGGGGGGGAAATAGCCAGCTTGATATCACTCGTGTCAGGGGGCGCATGTGGTGGACCCAGCGCTCTGCCCGTGAAAACTCAGGAGGGTCGCACGCAGTCTGGTTTTACTAGCAGAGGGTTGCAAGTGGCCGTTGCAGCCGAAAACGAAGCTCAGGAGGGGCTTGTGCACTGTGAGCTGGTCCTTCACTGTTTCCAGGGCAGTGCCGTGGGCCGGATCTGGCCTGCGGGTCTTGAGTTTGACACCCCTGAGATAGATAGATAGACAGACAGACAGATACAGATACAGATATTTTGAGGATGAGAAGTCTTAACCTTCTTTCTCTTTTCTTGTCTCCCTTCTTTCCAGGGTTATGACCGGCTACAGAAACATTCCGTGGTTCACTACGATCCAGAGCTACCCCAGGATTTCACCAGTGACACCTTAAAATCACGGCACCAGCAAAGAAATAGCAACCAACATCATCTCGACTGGTCGTTGACATCTGAGTCTGGATCGACATCTCAAGCTTGCTTCGTTGCTCCGGAGTCAAACCGAGAAGCCACTAATTCCCCTAAAGTCTCGGGGTTAGAGGCTGGGCTGTCATTCAGCAAATCTCAAGTTAAGAAGGCAAATTCCAGCAGCGCCTGGGCTCAGCTGACCAGTGGTGGTAGTAACAAAGACCATTCCTCTTGCACTGCAGCCCCGGGGTCAAACTCTCTTGGATTAGCTTCTCAGTCTAACAATCTGGTTGACTGCAGTGGATTTTTGAATCAAGAGGGAGGGGGACAAGCAGACCCCCTCGATCAAACCAGCACTAGCTCCAAGAAAAAATCCAGTAAGAAAGACTTAATCAACCAGACCACCCTAAATACAGACCTAGAATGGGTGAAGAACCCTCAGAAGTCATTGGAAGGCCAACCCAATGTCAACATGGATGGCAAAAAGGAACCCAGCGCAACCAAGTCACCGTCGCCCCGGCAAAGCCCAAACTCAGCCAACCTGTCTGAAAATGATACGAGCCACGTGCGAATTACTATCCCGATCAAAGGTCCAATAGGGGAACCACCTGGCCACAAAAGGAAGAAAAGACAGTCAACCAAAGTTGCTCCCGACAAGACAGAGAAATCTCCATTTCCTGGGCAACCTGTAAGCAGTGATGTAGCCAGCCGGAGTAGCACCCAGGTAGACTTGTGTCAGAAAGATCCCCGTGTCACAAAGCCAGCGAAAGCTCCTGAGATCGAATCTCCCTCCGTGGTAACCATGGAAAAAAGCGAGATGACCAATAAATCACCCTCGAGCAACGCGACCAGGCTCAAAAAGACGCCAACCGTCACGTCCGTTCCGGTGACAAATGATATCCCTGCCCCCGGCAAGCATTTAGAGATTCAGCACCCCAAATTTTCAGCCAAACGAAGGTGGACTTGTAGCAAACCTAAAAGCATGTTCCGGGAACCTTCTCTGAGTCCATCTGAGAAACTGATGTTAGAACCTCCATCTGCTTATCCCATAACGCCATCCAGCCCTCTATATACCAACACAGACAGTCTGACGGTGATCACTCCCATCAAGAAGAAGAGGGGCCGACCCAAGAAACAACCTTTGCTCACCGTCGAGACCATCCATGAGGGAACATCCACCAGCCCAGTCAGCCCAATCAGTCGGGAGTTCCCGGGTACAAAAAAAAGAAAGAAGAGGCGAAACTTGGTGAACCTGACTCAGATGCCTTTGGGAGAGGAACACTCGGCCGGTGAGTTGAAATTTCACAAAAAGGTGGGTAAACTTGGTGTCCTGGATAAGAAGACCATCAAGACTATCAACAAAATGAAGACCCTCAAGAGGAAGAACCTCTTGAGCCAGATCTTATCGTGTTCCAGTAACATATCTTTGAAAGCCAAAACCCAGCCACCGGCCACCTCGGGGGCTCCAACGATCGACGCGAGGTTAGGAAAGCAAATCAATGTGAGCAAACGAGGGACGATCTACATAGGCAAGAAGAGAGGAAGAAAGCCAAGATCTGAGTTGCAGTCTCCACAGGAAGACCCTAAGGCGGTCATCAAACATTTGAGGCCTGTATCTAGCCAGCCCGATCACCCAGCCGTGCCTTCAACCTTGCAATCTCTCGTGACGTCCTCACCAGCAACGGTTCACCCACTGTCCATGCAGCTAGCGGGCTCTCACGACAACCTTAGCCCTGCCAGGACCGACACCAATTTTTCAGAGTTAAAGACAATGCCAAATCTACAACCCATCAGTGCACTCCCCACCAAAACTCCAAAAGGAATCCACAGCGGGACTTGGAAGTTGTCCCCACCCAGGCTCATGGCCAATTCTCCTTCCCACCTGTGCGACATCGGTTCTCTGAAGGAAATCACATTGTCTCCTCTGAGCGAGTCCCACAGCGAAGAAACCATCCCAAGCGACAGCGGGATTGGTACAGACAACAACAGCACCGCCGACCAAGCCGAGAAGACTTCAGAATCGCGTCGAAGATACTCCTTCGATTTCTGTAGTCTGGACAACCCAGAAGCTGTCCAGTCGGACACCAGCAGTAAGAACAGGCACAGCCACCGGCCAAAGCATCTCATGGTGGACAACTTTCTCTCCCACGAGTCCATGAAGAAGCCAAAGCACAAGAGGAAGCGGAAAAACCTACAGAACAGAGATGACCTCCAGTTCCTGGCTGATCTAGAGGAACTGATCAGTAAGTTCCAAGTCTTCAGAATTTCTCACCGAAGCTACACGTTCTATCACGAGAATCCGTACCCCAGCATTTTCAGGATCAACTTTGATCCCTACTATCCTGTGCCATATATCCAGTACGACCCATTGCTGTATCTTCGCAGGACCTCCGACATGAAGTCTAAGAAAAAGCGCGGTCGGCCTGCCAAAACCAATGACACCATGACGAAGGTGCCTTTCTTACAAGGGTTTGGTTACCCTATTCCCAGCGGGAGTTACTATGCACCCTACGGAATGCCTTACACATCAATGCCTATGATGAACCTGGGCTACTACAGTCAGTACCCGGCCCCGTTGTACTTGTCTCACACCCTGGGCACGGCATCTCCTTTCATGAGGCCGACAGTGCCCCCTCCCCAGTTCCATCCAAGTTCTCACATGAAGATGCCCAACACTGCCAAGCATAAAGCCAAGCACGGCGTCCACTTGCAGACGCCCGTAGGGATGGGCCTCGGAGAGGTCCATTCCTCGTTGACCTCTGCCAAGGTGTCGGGGACCAGCTTATCCAGCGGCCGACTTCACAAAAGGAAACACAAACATAAGCACAAACACAAGGAGGAGCGGATATTGGGGGCTCACGATGACCTCAGCAGCCTCTTTGCAAGCAAGTCACCGGGCTTCTCCAGCCATTCGGTGGGGGAGAGGCTAAATGTCTCCGAGAAAGACATCTCCTTGTTGACCGAGAAAGGCAAACACAAGGACAAACAGAAGCACCAGCACTGTGAAGCTGGGCACAAGGGGGGGTCCAAGAGTAGCTTCGAGGTGGACACCCTCTCTACGTTGTCGCTCTCCGACACTCAACAGTGGGTCAAGGAGAAGAACAACTCAAGCAGTGATGATCCCTGCCTGAAGAAGTACGCTGGGAACACAGAGAGCAGCACGAGAGCCGATGTGATGGATGTCTTTGGCGAGATGAGTTCCGCCAGCGACAAGCGTGACGGGGACTCCAGTGGAGCAAAGAGAAGGAGCTTTGACGGATTTGGGACCTACAGGGAGAAGGACTTTCAGACGTTCAGAGCAAGTAGGAAGGACAGGAACTCGTACGATTCCTCAACTGTTTCAGGTAAGAGATTTCCCTCCGCAATGAACTGTCTCTTTCTAGGCACACAGATGACTATTTCATGATGTTTAACAACTGTGTTTATATCTAATCTGTTGTCTATAATCAAGCACACATCATCCATCCTAAGTGTTTGCTGGATGTAGGTTTCCACTGACCACTTTTGACGAGAACCATACAAAGATGGTTTGAAGGCCTCTGGCAAAGGAGAGTTCATATGTTGTATATCCCCTGACTGCAATTGTTATTGTTAGGAGATTCTTAACTGCTGTCTGGTTGAACTTCCTTCCTTGTAGCTTTGACGTTTCGGTTCTGATTCTGGGGCAGTAGAGAATAAGTCCATGTCTTTTCAAGGTGGCAATTCTTCAGATGTTCCAAGAGTGCTATTCAGTTGTCTGTTTGTGCTAACGAATTGTGACTTAGAAGAATTGTGTGTCTGTCTGTACTTTCCAAGATAGCATTTATAAGTGCAGGTAGTCCTCAATCTAATTAAACTAGACAATTAAAGTAGACCAAAAAAAAAGTCCAGTTGCCGATATCTTCTAAACGCCATGCTGTAGCAGCAATTACTTGGCAAGAAGTCAGCAACTGATCTTCACTCTAATGAATGGAACTAATTGTCTCCTGCAAACTCCCCTCCCCTTTCGCTCCAACCTCCCCGTCTTCCCCCAACCTCCTCACTGTCTGAATCTGCTGCCAGATCTGCGGGCCACTGGCGGGCCACAAAACTAAGCTGTCAATCAGGATGAAATTAGTTTGTCATGGTTTTATTGTCACAAATCCTAGGTTGGTTGACTATCCAGATGTTCATAAAGATGCAGTTGAGTCATCTTTTCAAAGATGTTGCCCAGTATATAGATCAAGCTGAAAAGTCTGCAATTTCTTTTCCTTTTTGAAGGTGGGATGATATTTGCTCTACTCTAGTCTCCTAAGAGTTCTTAAAGATTACCAAGAATGATCTTGTAGTTGCATTCATCACATACTTCAGTAATCTGGGATTTGGCCAGTGGTGAAATTCATTTTTTTTTACTACCAGTTCTGTGGGCGTGGCTTGGTGGGCATGGCAGGGGAAGGATACTGCAAAATCCCCAATCCCACCACACTCCAGGGGAAGGATACTGTTAAATCTCCATTCCCTCCCCACTCCAGGGGAAGGATGCTGCAAAATCCCCATTCCCTCCCCACTCCAGGGGAAGGATACTGTTAAATCTCCATTTCCACCACACTCCAGGGGAAGGATGCTGCAAAATCCCCATTCCCTCCCCACTCCAGGGGAAGGATACTGTTAAATCTCCATTTCCACCCCACTCCAGGGGAAGGATACTGCAAAATCTCCATTCCCTCCCCACTCCAGGGGAAGGATACTGCAAAATCCCCATTCCCTCCCTACTCCAGGGGAACGATACTGTCAAATCTCCATTCCCTCCCCACTCCAGGGGAAGGATATTGCAAAATCTCCATTCCCTCCCCACTCCAGAGGAAGGATACTGTAAAATCTCCATTCTCTCCCCACTCCAGGGGAAGGATTCTGCAAAATCCCCATTCCCTCCCCACTCTGAGGCCAGCCAGAGGTGCCATTTGTCGGTTCTCCTAACTACTCAAAAATTCCGCTACCGGTTCTCCAGAACCTGCTGAATTTCACCCCTGATGTAGTCCTTGAATTCAACTACGTTAGCTCTCTTCTTGTCCTCTCTTTGTCTAATTTAAGCTTTCCTCAGAAGGGATAAAACCATGATGGAGCCTTCCATTTCTCTTCTGAGGGAAGACAGACGCAAAATCGGAATTAAGAAGTTCTGCCTTTTCGTTCTGCCCACTTTTTCTTCCGATGGATCTGTACTTTCTTTTGACTTTTGTCTCTTATTGTCTCTTATTCCTCATCTACACAAAGAACCTTTTATCCTGGGGGTGGAGGTAGCAGCTATTTTTAGTGTCTTTCACAAGTCTTTCAGCTCTCCTGACAGGCTTTCTCTGGTTTCTGGAGAGTTATCTACTCTTCTCCTTTGTTTTAAGGTTCTCCTTTTCTTTTCGGCATTTAGAGAGTTCTGCCTATTTCCCCATGGACCTCTTTTGAATTCTCACATTTACCCCCCCCCCTCCCTTTCTTGTAGGTATTAATTGCAATTGCGTTTTCAGTATCTCACTTCAAAGAATTTCATATCCTCCCTAAGTCCTTGCCTCCTTCAGCATTTCAAGCCACTGGATCTCAACCACAGTCCATCAAGTCCTGTTCTTCTGAAGACCAGAATAGACTTCTGTGTCCTCTTGGCTCCTCTTCCAGGTATCACAGATATTCCAAACATCTTCAGTTTCTTCCAAAAAATCAAATACTTTCAGTTCTTCAACCAATTCTTCTCTGTTCTTCTTCTTGTGCCATATCTGTCATCGGATGTTGGCGATCCTATATTTTATCAACAGCCGCACGAAAAGTTTTGTCCAAACTGGTCCCTTAGATTCTGAAGCCATGATGTTTCTTCTTCTGCCTGGACCTCGTTTGCCTTCAGTCTTTCCCTGGAGGATTAAGTAAAGGATGTCGTATTTTTCCAGGTGTCGCATCCCAAAATATTCTAACTTTCGTTTTTTTAATGGTTTTGATGATTTCCCTTGGCTTTCCCAGGTGGTTTATCACCTCCTCATTTCTGATTTTGTCAACCCAGCTTAAACGTAACAGCCGCCTCTAAATCCACATTTCAAATGCTTCTAGTCTCTTCAAATGGCTTTCTGTCAGAGACCAACTCTCCACTCTGTAGAGGAGGATAGAAAAGATGCAGCATCTTCTTTGTTGGTGAGAATTAAGTCCATGTTTGGAGACTTCCGTGCTTTTTTCCATCACCCTTTTGACAAATGACAGCGTCAGCCAGAGAGGATAAGAATTTACTGGACTTCTCTTGTGATTCTTGATGGGGTTAGCTTCCCAGCAGATGGTCAAGGATATAGCCACCCACAGCTTCTTTGAAACAAGATGGGGTGCAAATAAATTTAATCAATAAATAAAAGAAATTTAAAAAAAAACCCCATTGAAATCCTCCATCATCTGAAGGGATGATCATTTCATGCAGAAAGAATTCATGTGCATCTTCAGCCTACCCAGATGGTACGTGTTCTATCGCATCATATGTGTCTTCCTAAATTAGGATCTCTTAATTCTTCGGGGTTATTTCACCCCATAATCTGTGCATTAATGAGCATTCTGAGGTTGTGAGTACCATCTACTGGCATTTTGGTTGTAGTGTCCTACGAAAATTTGAGCCCCCACCTTGGCCTGTTGATTTTTCCCTTGTGTTCTGCACATATAGTTTTGGAGTTTTGCCACCTTTCCTTCTCCTGATTTGGTTTAATATCATCCTGGTGACTCAACATCTGTCAAACACTTCCTTCCATTTTTTTTAAGGTGTATCCCATTTCTTCCGAAGAGACCTTCACGCAGGTAGCGTTAATCATTGTCGTAGTACCCAATACTTCTTGGAGACACCACTTGCAGAATCGGTTCTTGGTCTCTGCTTTCCCTTCAAGTGGAAGAATTGATAAAAGATCAGCTTTGCTTCCAATTTCTTCACTTTCCTGTCATAGTCTCCACGGATTTCTTTTTTCCCCAAGGTCTTGTTCTGACCAAGGCTTCCCAAGATCATGAAGCAGACTCCTCATCCTGATAAAACCTCTTCTATTTAGGTTAAAGGGAATTCCTCTTCAGCAAAGTCCGGGCAAATAATCTTTCATGAGATTTCACAACTACTGATGTTTATCAGGCTTGGAGTTGCCAGGCCGATATCTTCCAAACGCCATGCTGTAGCAGCAATTACTTGGCAAGAAGTCAGGAACAGATCTTCACCCGAATGAATTTAAATAATTGTCTCCTGCAAACTCCACTCCCCTTTCGCTCCTCTTTATTGCCTTTGGGAGGGGCCATTCACCATCCACCCGTGCCTTTACTCCCGAGTCCACCCTTGTTCCTTAACTGTTCCCTTCTCCTGGCAGCTCTGTGCATGCGCATATCGGGAACAGGCTCCATCTGTTCTTCTGCCTCACTGATATCCGACTCCGAAGGCAGCTGTTAACTGTCAGACGGCCCTGGCCTCATCTCTGTCTCTGATGCAGAGCCCTCGTCAGAGCCTTCCCCAGACTCCAGGACTGGCCCTTGTTCCTCCCCAACCTCCTCACTGTCGGAGTCTGCCACCAGCTCCGCTAGCCGCTGGCGGGCCACAACAGGTCTCCCATGGCGAGGTCATTCATCCCCATTTGGATGAAGAAGAACAGATGGTTGCTACCGACTTTGAATAATCCTGGTAACCTCTATATCATGCCCTGTAAATGGACATTTGGACCTCCCCGCAATGTCAGAGCAGCTCTGGACCTACCTGCTTTGGTTCTCCTGAACAAGACACCTACTATTGTCGTGACACCTGTCTTCTTTCTGAAGATGATTTTGGGATTTCTCCAATCCTCAGATTCCAAGTGTTTCTTCATTGCTTTACGATACGATTTGTTCAGTCGAATGTTGAACATCCTACAGAGGAAGACCTTCATAATTGGTTCCTTGAATTGTGTTGGTACTCTCCTGATGTTCTTGCTACCTTGAGACAGATTCTTCCACTTGTTTGCCCAAAGGCCTTTTTTACCTCTTCTGCGTTGTCCTCTTCACTTCTCTGCTTTTCCTGAAGGACATGTCTCCTGTCAAAGAGCCTGTCGCCGCTCCTGCTGCATTTCAGGCAGGAAGAAGAACATTGATATACCTTGCCGGTCGTGACGATGGTTTCTTTCTGAGTCACGTTCCTTGGAGGCTTTCCTATCAACTCTAAGCTTCATTAGTCTTCAGCCTTAGTTATGGTGTGTTTGATTAGTCAGTGGTTGAGCAGAGATGGCAAACTCATAAACCGGGTTAATTTGGGAACTGGGTGTTGTGTGAATGCAGACATTCTGCATTAAGTGACTCTTGACCCCCTCTCTGCATGGTTGATAGCAGTCTCCTGGTCCCAGGTCTGTAGATCATCATCATTGTATTCAGTGGAACCTGAATTAAATGGGATAAATTAAATTATATATATTTCCACATATTTTAATAAGTCAGGAGACACATGTATTCTTCAATAGTAGCCATGGAGGGCAGTCAAAAATTAGATAGGTAGGTAGGTAGACAGACAGACAGACAGACAGACAGACAGACGATAGATTGATTGATTGATTGATGATAGATAGAGATTGATTGATTGATAGATGATAGATAGATAGATAGATAGATAGATGATAGATAGATAGATAGATAGATAGATGATAGATAGATAGATAGATAGATAGATAGATAGATAGATAGATAGATAGATAGATAGATAGATAGATAGATAGGCTAGAGAGATTAACTAGATAGCTGAAAGGATACATAGATGATAGATGATAGATAGATAGATAGATAGATAGATAGATGATAGATAGATAGATAGATAGATAGATAGATAGATAGATAGATAGATGATAGATAGATAGATGAAAGAATTGATTGATTGATTGATTGATTGATTGGCTAGATAGCTGGAAGGGTAGACAGATGGAGAATATATACATAGCTAGATAGCTGGAAGGATGGATGGATGGATGGATGGATGGATGGATGGATGGATGGATGGATGGATGGATAAATAAATAAATGTCTCTCTTGACTTATAAAACATGTGGAAAAAGATAGAAGACCTACTACCTCAAACATGGATTTTTATTACTAATCAGAATGGCATCACATGTATCACGATAACAACATGGAAACAATCTCAGTTAACGTTCCTCACTACACAACTCATGTACACAACTCATGTATTTACACCAAGCCATTCTCCTGCGCAGATGTCCATGACCCCAGCTGTTTTAAGCCAGTTCTGTTGCTGGAACAGCAGCTTTAAAGGAGGATAATAGCTAGAGTGATCTTTAAGGGTTTAATATGTTGGATTAATTTTTTTGTTGTTGGTCTAACAAATTACCTCGTTCGAGGTGGAGAAGCTTAAGAGCCGCTAAGTATGATTGAGTAATATGGTTTGTGGTAGGAAGGCTCCTGGGATAGCAAATGTCTAGTGGTTTTCTCCTGTTGCTCCTAGACTTGCCCAACATGAAAAGACACGTTAATCAATCCACCACAAACCAGCCCCCCTCCCCAACCCGCCGAAGCCTTATGGTGGAAAAATGGGAGCATTAGATCACCGCAAAAGTCCCCCGATACCCTGTGGTCCTAAGATATTTAGTTGCATGTAATTTCTAATCATTGCCCCAGCGGAACTTGATGGTAAGAAGCAGTGGTGGGATCCTGCTGGTTTAACAACTGGTCCGATGATCGCATGCTTTGTGCACACCGCCAGTGTTAGCAAAACTTACCTTCCACGTAACCCAGCTGAGGCACAGCAATCCGCTCTGCCACACGAATCAGCTGAGAGGATATACATAGGTAAAGCACAGGGCGAGGGAGGCAGCCTGATTGTTGGAGCAACTGGTCCGCCCGTACCAGTCTGAACCGGCTGAATCTCACCCCTGGTAAGTAGGTATAAAAGTAAGGAGAAACATTGAAAATAATTAATCAATGAAATAGCTTGTCTCTTGCAATTGTGGGCGCTCCATCACTGGAAGTTTTCAAAAAAAAAAAATAGAGTGAACAACAGTTTAACCGGGATGGTATAAGGCGGTGATGGTGAGCCTTTTCGGCACCAAGTGCCCAAACCAGAACACGCCAAAGTGCCGGAAACCCAAAGAGCAGCTGGCCGGGTTGAATATGCACGCTGGCCAGCTGGTCTTTATGTTTCCGGCACACGCATGCCGAAGACCCAAAAACCAGCTGGCCGGTTTTGGGGGCGTTTTCCATCTGTTTTGGGGGGCATTTTTGGCTGGTTTTGGCCGTTTTCAGGCTGCTTTCCAGGCAGTTTTCTGAGTTGTTTTTCGACTGTTTTCAGGCCATTTTCCGGCACTCTATTGCCTGTGAAGACCATAAGTTCCGGAAACTAGAAGAACAACTGGCTACGATGTGTGTGCCCACAGAGAAGGCATGGATGGATGGATGGATGGATGGATGGATGGATGGATGGATGGATGGATGGATGGATGGATGGATGGATGGATGGATGAAGGGAGACTAGTATAGATCTATTTCAAGCTATGTAGCTCTCATCAGCTAGCCATACCCTTACTGGGATTTCAACTTGGGGTATTTTACGTGTTAGGCAGTTTTATTAACCTCTAAGGCACAAGCTATCCTCCCTTATCAGCTGAGCCAAGGGAATGATTAGATGTTTTGTCAAAGCACTGGTACATCCAAATGTAATACAAAATGGTTTCGGCCTGGAAGGCTCCTGGAGTGGGCTGAAAGGCAAAAGGGAAGCAGTATGTTCCCTCCCATATTCGGGCATACCAAGTGCTTTGCCAAACTATTTGTGTGTGTGTGTGTGTGTGTGTGTGTGTGTGTGTGTGTGTGTGTGTGTGTGATAGATATATATATGTGTGTGTGTGTGTGTATGTAGGTATGTATATACACACATACATACATACACACACACACACACATATGTATATGTACACACACACACACACAGAGTTTGGCAAAGTACCTGGTATATGGAAAATACCGTAACAAAGGAACGTAGGTTGCTCTCATGTTATGTATTTGAGGTGATCAGGTGGTTTTTACAAAAGGGGAGTTCCTCCCATGGCGGTCATAATGTTAGAGCCAGCAGCGAAAGCTGCTTGTAGGATTCCAGAGGTGCTAATGTGCCCCCCCCCAAAAAAAATAGATTTTCAAAAATTTCCAGAAAGATGCAGCTGAAAACACTCGGAAAATGAGAGTGACAGTTCTCAGGTGCTTCACAGTCTAGGCACATGCAGAGACACAGAAACGCACACACCCCATTTTGGAAGCCGTGTTTCACGAGGCGGCTGCGTTTGTGGAGAGGTAACCCAGCCATTCATCACCGCTCTTCCGCCGATGCTGCATGTAGATGCGTTCGAGAGATGCCCAAGAGAATGGGAGACCCTCTGCCACCGTTGCTTAGCAACCGATGAATGCAGGGCCCGCCACCGGTGAAGATTCTCCTGCTGCCCTGCCCGTGATCCTGGTTTTGATTATCCAGTGACAAATAAAAAGGAAATAAAATAAAACCCTTCTCCTGGCTTGAAATAAATCTCATTTAGGCTGCAGCTCGGCCGGTGTTTCCAGGCGAACGGAAAGCAGGTTCTGCCTTGTCTTTAGCAGGGGTCTCCAACCTTGGCAACTTTAAGCTTTGGAGGACTTCAATTCCCAGAATTCCCCAGTCAGCTTTCCCTGAAGAGAACCCTCCTCCTTCTCATCATGCGACCCCCCCTGGGTGGCTGTTAAGGGCCAGGAGGGTGTGCACCAGTGGTGGGTTCTTGCTGGTTCAGTCCGTTACGGCCGTACCGGTAGTAGCTGGGAGCAGCTGACAGCGTACCAGTACGGTGGCTCATTGGGACCACCCGTCCGCGTTCTATACCTGCTTTTAAAGCAATCGGCAATTGCACACGCATACGTGTGGCACCTGCGTGAGTCCCAACATGTAGCTGGGTGTCAGGGCGGTGGATTGCGCAGATGTGCGCAGCACGCGTGCATGAACAGGAAGCGTGGCCTCGTGAGCAGTGTACCGGTAGCGATGGTAAGAGCAACCCACCCTTGATGCGTACAAGCAGAGATACCCTCAGGTGAGCAGAGCAGTGCCGCCACCAACGTTGATTTAAAAACCATCCTCCAGGCGGTTTTAAATCTTGCATGGGGGACTTTCACCGCCCAGAGGATGCTTTTCAATCAGCGGCGGTGGCGGCACCACTCAGCTAAAAGGAGTAAAGACGCTCAGGGCGCATCAGGAAAAGGGGGTGTCCTCGCTGAATCTTGCACACCCACCCCGGGGATCAGGGTCAGAGAAAGCTGGAGCGCCCTCGCCAAAAACGTTCGCCCATCAAGCCGGTCAACCCTTCCGCTCCACGCATCTTCGCTGCGTTTTGGCCGAGCCCGGCTGCTTGCTCGGGGAGGGTCTCCCTGCTCATGCATGCCAAATATGGTCCAAAAAATGCAAAATGGTGGTTATAGCACAATCCCTTTGGTCATGTTGCCATCTTATCTCTTTGCTATCCCTTCCTGTGAGTATACCACAATATTTTGGTTGTCATTGTGGCTTCTATAAGAGGGGTGCGGTGGCCTAGAGTTGAAGCTCTTGCCTCACAATCAGGAGGCTATGAGTTCGATCCTAGGTAGAAGCAGATATTTCTCTCTCTGGACACAGTGGGAATATATCTGCTGAAACAAAGCTCTGCATTGGCAACAGGAAAGGCATCCGGCCAGTAATCTCTCAGCTCCATTCAGTTACTCAGACTCCACCCCGCAAGGGATTATGAGGTCGTTAAAAAAGGATGATGATTTCTATACCTATGTCTACCTCGACTTTAAACCACAATGGAGCCCCAAATTTCAATTGCGAAGCAAGACGGTTGTTAAGTGAGTCTTGCCCCATTTTACAATATTTATTAGCACAATTGTTAAGCAAATCCCTGCTGTTTATAAGTTAGTAACCTGTTGTGACTCAGCAGAAGTCTCCTGTGAGTCTTTTCGGGATGCAAGATTAACAATGCAGCTGGGGCTCGTTAGTGGTGTCTTCTGGTGATAAAAGGACGGATGGTGCCACGCCCTGGTTGCAGGAGTCAACGTTCATTCATTCGTTCATCATTCATCGGTCATGGTTTGTTTGCGAGAGACACTTGGAGAAGTGATTTGCTTTCTGTAACCCTGATTCAAGGAGACACTTGGAGAAGTGAATTGTTTTGTAAGAGTTTTGTTTTGTATTCTGTTATCTTCTCGTCAGAGACTTTATTTATGTTTAATTTTTGGGCTCGCAGCCAGTCTGAGCCGAGAACTGATACAGTTCTTCCCTTTTACATTTGTCTGCCTGTCATCTGTTAACAAGCGGAGAAGGGGGAACAGAACAGTAACCTAGTTATTAAATGAATCTGGCTTCCCCATTGACTTTGCTTGTCAGAAGGTCGCAAAAAGGGATCGTGTGAACCTGGGACATTGCAATGGTCCTAAGTATTGAACAGTTGCCAAGCATCCAAATTTTCATCACATGACCATGAGGATGGTGCAACGGTTGTAAATGTGAAAAATGGATTTAAGTCTCTTTTTTCAGTGCCGTTATAACTTTGAACGGTCACTAAATGGACTGTTGTAAGTCGAGGATTACCTGTGTAAGTTAGTAACACAGTTGCTATGTGAATCTGGCTTCCCCACTGACTTTGTCAGAAGGTCGCAAACAGTGATGAACTCAGGACAGTGGCCCCATCATAAATATGAGACAGTTGCCATGTGTCTGTGTTTTGATAATATGACTGTGGGGATACGGCAATCATCGTAAGCGTGAAAAATAGTCACAAATCACTTTTTTCAAAGCCATTAGAACATTGAACATTGGTCACTAAGTTAATGACTGTAGGTTGAAGACTAGTCACATAGGTCTGTATAAAATTCATATTTTACTGTGTTTTTAATTTAGGTGAAATGCTAATATACATTGTAAGCCCATGTATCTTATGACTTAATCTATATATATAAATGCCAAATACCACTCACTCATCACGAAATTCCAGAACGGTAAAGCCTACAATCTTGAAATTTGGCACATATGTTCCTCTTGGCTCCTAGGTGCTCACTAAGAAAGGATTTTTCTAAATTACCATCAGATCATTAGTATTTCTTATACAGTAATTAACACGCTCTGATGCTAAGGAGTTCTACTTCCCCTCCCCAGCTGAAAAGAACTCTGTTCCGACTGCCAGTTGCCTTATATTAACATTTGAGTCATTTTGAGTCATTTTATTAAGACTTATAGGCCGCCCTTCTCCCTGAGGGGACTCAGGGCGGCTTACAATCACAAGGGAAGGGTGTGCAGTAACAAGAGACAAACAGTAAGTGACCAAAAAATAAAATGATAAACCACAACATGCATTCAACAGTCAACACTCGGGCGGGTAAGTTAGTACCTATCCCCAGGCCTGCTGGGAGAGCCAGGTCTTGAGGGCTGTGCGGAAGGTCTGGATGGTGGTGAGGGTACGAATCTCAACGGGGAGATCGTTCCACAGGGTCGGAGCTGCAACAGAAAAGGCTCTCCTCCGTGTAGTCGCCAGTCGACATTGACTGGCGGATGGAATCCGGAGGAGGCCCAGCCTGTGCGATCTAATCGGTCTAAGGGAGGTAATCGGCAGAAGGCGGTCTCTCAAGTATCCAGATCCACTACCATGGAGTGCTTTAAAGGTGGTCATCAGTACCCTGAAGCGCACCCGGAGACCGACAGGTAGCCATGCTCTGATGCTAAGGAGTTAGGCATTCTACCGCCCCTCCCCACCTGAAAAGAACTCTGTACCAACTGCCAGTTGCCTCACATTCTGTTACCTTAATTCAAACTGACAGACGTTCTACTCCTTCACCCAGGAGCGGCCTGGGGCTGCTTACAGTACTAAAACTTGGTACCTCACCAAAATGTCTACACCTTCCACCTATGGAACTGCTTCTGGTCTCAAGGTGGTAGGAGCGATATTCCCTTACGTGTTTCAATCACCGACCGCCACTGAGCCAACAGATTGAACCGGAATGAATCTAATTTCTCCTGCATTGTCAGATCCCATAGTTTCGTCGTGAAGCACGAGTATCCAGCTAGTGCTAAATAAATAAACCACTGTCTGGTATCCCCTCGGAAAGATTCTAAAAACAAAATATTTGAAAGCCAAGTTCTACCTGAACATGCTCCCATTGTCATCGGCAATCGGTCAAATATAATATGGTTTTGCAAAGAATATATACTTTAAAAATGAAAGGCGCATTTGGGGAAAAAAATATCATAAAACTCCAAAATCTAAAATGAGTTGTTTGAAAATGTCAGCGTTTCGTTCAAAGCATCCCAACATGTGGCTTTACTGTGGCTTGAAAGGGGGGGGGGGAATTGGCACTAATCTTAAATTCCCTTAGGAGAGGATTCAAAGATTAGGGCCCCCTTAGAGAGGAAGAAGCACTCTTTATTTTAATTCTCTCCCAGTACATTCCTCCAAAAGATGACACTTAATCTCTCTCTAATTGAGTACTGTGAGAGTAGATTGGAATAAGTTTTTTTGTAAAGAAATTTTAAACGCCTGTAGTTAAACCACAGAACGTAACAACAAACATGATATTAAAAATGGGTAATCTAAATGAGCGTTTCTCACTCTGGAGATGGGTTTCCATTCCCATAATGCTCTAGCAATTGCTGAGAATTCTGGGAATTGAAGTCCAGATATCTGGAAATGACCAAGACTGATCATATTTTATTTTATTGTTAATAATAACAACAACAACAACAACACAATTCAGTAGTACAAATGATCCATTGGAATTTGTGCAAAAATTATAATATTGAAACAGCAACAAACTGGTGGGAACATCAGCCTGAAAAAGTCACCGAAAATCAGATGGTCAAGCTCTTGTGGGATTTTCGCATACAAACGGACAAAATACTGGCACATAATACAACAGACATCACACTGGTTGAGAAAAATAAGGTCACAATCATAGACATTGCAATACCAGGTAATAGCAGGGTAGCTGAGAAGGAACATGAAAAAATCGCAAAATACCAGGACTTAAAAATCGAAATTCAACGACTATGGCACAAACCAGCAGTGGTAATTCCAGTGGTAATTGGCACACTGGGTGCTATTCCAAAAGCACTGGAATTACATTTAAAAGAGTTAAAAATTGACAAAATCACCATCAGTCAAATGCAGAAAGCCACACTGCTTGGATCTGCACGCATATTACGAAAATACGTTACGACGTCCTAGGCCCCTGGGTGGGGCCCGACTAGTAACCAATGCCAAATCCGGCGAAACAACTGGCCACTGTGATACAATTGTATAATAATAATAACAACAACAACAATAATAATAACTACTACTACTATTACTACTGCTGCTGCTACTACTACTACTACTACTCAAGGTGATGAACATATCTAACACGCCTCCCTCCTCCTATTTTCCCCAAAAGAACAACCTGTAGAGAGAGTGAGTTGACTTTCATGGCTAAGATGAGACTAGAATTCACCTTCTCCTGGTCATTAGCCCAAGATCACCCAGCTGGCCTTCATGGTAAGAAGAGACTAGAACTCACCATCTCCTGGTCATTAGCCCAAGGTCACTCAACTGGCTTTCATGGCTAAGATGAGAGTAGAACTCACCTTCTCTTGGTGATTATGTCGACTGGCGACTCCCCGGGGGAGGGCCTTTTCTGTGGCTGCTCCGGCCCTTTGGAACGATCTCCCCGTGGAGGTTCGGACCCTCACCACCCTTCAGGCTTTCCGCAAAGCCGTTAAGACCTGGCTGTTCCGGCAGGCCTGGGGCTGATGAGTTCCCAGCCCCACTCGAATTTTTGACTGTTGTGTAGTTTTAATTTGTCAAGGTGGCGCAGTGGTTAAATGCAGCACTGCAGGCTACTGCTAGATCAGCAGGTCAGCGGTTCAAATCTCACCGGCTCAGGGTTGACTCAGCCTTCCATCCTTCCGAGGTGGGTAAAATGAGGACCCAGATTGTTGGGGGCAATATGCTGACTCTCTGTAAACCGCTTAGAGAGGCCTGAAAGGCCTATGAAGCGGTATATAAGTCTACTGCTATTGCTATTGTCTCTGTATCCTGTCTTGTTTCGTTCGTTTTTTGTATTGTCCCCTTTCCCATATGTCTGTTCGCCGCCCTGAGTCCCTCCGGGGAATAGGGCGGCATACAAGTCTAATAAATGAAATGAAATGATTAGCCCAAGGTCACCCAGCTGGCTTTCATGGTTGAGATGAGACTGGAACTCACCATCTCCTAGTGATTAGCAAATGGGGAAGCCGGACTCCCTTAACAAACATGTAACTATAATCACAGTGCAGTGATTCACTTAACAACTGTGGCAAGAAAGGTCATAAAATGAATCAAAATTCCTTTTTTGACGACTTTCTTGCTTAGCGACAGAAAGTTTGGGCTCAATGGTAGAGTCGTAAATTGAGAACTCCCTGTATACCGTCCCTTCCTGGAGGAATTCTTGTGAGTTGCCAGCATGTTAGCGGTACAAAGAACACAACTCAAATTGCGGTCACTTTCCTTTCAAGAATGTTTTACCGTTAGGAACAGATTCTTGGCAAGAGGGGCACCAATAAAGATGCAGTACTGAGAGGGTTTAAAAATATAGTCATTACTCATGAGCGGAAAAAAAGAAGCTTTTTTTTCTCTCTCTCTCTCTCTCTTTCCTTGAGTCTGTTTGCTGTTCCAGCTTTTTGCAAACGGTATGTTTATTTTCATGTCTGCAAATATGTGCGGTTCTCCATGATCTAATACATCAAGCTGCAGATTATGTGCTTGGTTTGTTCATTGTCAAAAGTATAATTTGGATAGGAAAAGGCCACAGTGTTTTTAGCTAAGCAGAGCTGTACTTTTTATAACCAGGGGGAGAAGTGTGTGTGTGTGTGTGTGTGTGTGTTTGTGTGTGTGTGTAGTACCAATGTTTAGTACTGAAAGTAGTCCCAGGCCGCTCCTGAGTGAAGGAGTGGAACGTCTGTCAGTTTGAACTAAGGTAACAGAATGTGAGGCAACTGGCAGTTGGAACAGAGTTCTTTTCAGGCGAGGAGGGAGAGTAGAACTCCTTAGCATCAGAGCGTGTTTATTACTGTATAAGAAATACTAATGATCTGATGGTCATTTCGAAAAATCCTTTCTTAGCGAGCACCTAGAAGTCAAGAGGAACATATGTGCCAAATTTCAAGTTTGTAGGCTTTACGATCCTGGAGAAAATGTGGAGCTAAGCGGGCTGATTAAACTATGAATATCTGTTCCTAGTTGTCTGAACTGTGGCTCTTTCTTTTGACTTGTATCTCCCAACCAAAATCATTAATCCTTATTTCTCCTAAGTGCTGTTTAGGACAGTTTTATGCATTAGGAACTTCAAATGAATCATTACGGTTGAATTATTGAACTCTTTCCTAGCATTGAATTCTGCATGTACTTTTGTTAAGGCACAAGGCTAGAAACCAGGAGACAGTGAGTTCTAGTTCTACCTTGCTGGGTGACTTTGGGTTAGTCACCAGGAGACTGTGAGTTGTAGTCCTGCCTTAGACATGAAAGCTTGCTGGGTGACTTTGGGTCAGTCACCGGGATACTGTGAGTTCTAGTCCTGCTTTAGACATGAAAGGTTGCTGAGTGACTTTGGGCCAATCACCAGGAGACAGTGAGTTCTAGTTTCGCCCTAGGCGTGAAAGTTGACTGAATAACTTTGGGCCAGTTCCTCTCTCAGGCCAACTCACAGAGTTATTGTTGTAGGGAAAATAGGGGGAAGGTATTTTGGATCTGTTCACCACCCTGAGCATTTGCAAAAATAATAAAGGTGTGGTATAAATCAACAAACATCAGTAAGATTAGAGGTTAGTGGCTAGTGGTTTTGTGGTTACAGGTACTTATAGGGTACAGAATTTATGACCTTAACAGAACTTGCCTATCGCAGTTGATAAGTCATGAGAATCATCAAGAGGGTCATCATAGAGGCCAACCTGATTTTACAACCTTTATTTGCAGCGGTCGTTAAATAAATCACCATAGTTGTTAAGAGAATTATTATTGAATAATTTCAATATAACGCAGATAGTTCCTTTTATGTCCGTCAGTACAGGTAATCCTCAACTTATAATGACCACAATTGAGCCCAAAATTTATGTTGCTAAGTGAAGCATTTGTTAAGTGGGTTATGTCCCATTTTACGATCTTTCTTGCCACAGTTGTTAAGTGAACCACTGCAGTTGTTAAGTGGATCTGGCTTCCAGGAACACAACAGAGTCCAAATCTGAAGTCTTTACAACTGGAATTTATTAGTCGACAATTACAGACCAAGCCAATTTATTTAGGATATTTATTTATTTAGGAAATGTATATTGCCGCCTATTCGCACATGGCGGACTCAAGGCGGCTTATAAGAATATAAAAACCTCATTAAAAAAAACAATAAAACTAATAAAAGAGAGGGTGATATAATAAATTAATATAATAACTCCCCACCCCAATGACATCACATGAGCCATTATAATCGTGATTTAAGTCCGATACACATTACATCTTTTTGGATAGGTGCACAGTGCACCATTTTCTTGCAGATTCTAACTTAATGACTTTTGCAAACACCTCTGTGCCCATTGGCACAGTGGCTCACCGGTGTCTCAGTGGCTAAGACACTGAGCTTGCCCATTGGCACAGTGGCTCACCGGTGTCTCAGTGGCTAAGACACTGAGCTTGCCCATTGGCACAGTGGCTCACCGGTGTCTCAGTGGCTAAGACACTGAGCTTGCCCATTGGCACAGTGGCTCACCGGTGTCTCAGTGGCTAAGACACTGAGCTTGTCAATCAGAAAGGTCGGCAGTTTGGCGGTTCGAATCCCTAGCACCGCGTAACGGACAGCGCTCCGGTTACTTGTCCCAGCTTCTTCCAACCTAGCAGTTCGAAAGCATGTAAAAAATGCAAGTAGAAAAATAGGGACCACCTTTGGTGGGAAGGTAGCTGTTCCGTACGCCTTCGGCTTTTAGTCATGTTGGCCACATGACCACGGAGACGTCTTCGGACAGCGCTGGCTCTTCGGCTTTGAAACGGAGATGAGCACCGCCCCCTAGAGTCGGGAACGACTAGCACATATGTGCACTTTTACCTATGCCCATTGAACATAAATCTTTGTGGGTTTCTCTAAGTGGGCAGACGCGACACAACAGGGCCAAGCTGAATTAGCGTAGTCTCCTATTTTGCTTCCTTTACACACCTTTTGTCCATTCGTAACATCTAGAATAACAACAGCAGCTTTTAAATTATAGAGGACTCATCACACTGGCAATCACCGTTGGCACCGTCCTCGGGGTATTCAAGGAGGAGTCCAAAAATGAACTGTATTTGCACAGCTCTGGAAAAATGAGGAAAGGAAGATGTAATTTTTTTAAAAAAATTGTGCAAAAAGGGACAGATTGACACTAAAAATAAAAGAAAAAGAAGATGCAGAGTATTTTCGAACACGGGACTTGTTCTATAAATGGTTGGATAGTAGAAGTAGAAATTAGGAGTGTGGAAAGTATTATTAGAAATAAATAAACGGATCCAGACAATACACTATTCACTAAGCACTTATGTAAACAATGTGAAAATATCTCACAGTGATGGCTTAACCTTTTTTATCATCGCATGCTGAAAGCGCCCACACATGCCCACACCCATAATGCAATGCCCACGCGGCACCCCCTCACGTACTCCTCTCCCCCGTGCATGCATGTGTGACCCCCTCCTGTGCCCCTTTTTGGGTCTTGTAGGCGGCCCTGCAGCCTCCTGGGAGCAAAAACGGGCCGCCGGGCGAACGCCGCATCCCCCTATTCCCCGTTTTGGGCCTAGTAGGCCTCCCTGAAGCCTCCTGGGACCAAAAACAGTAGTCGCTGGCTCTTCGGCTTTGAAACGGAGATGAGCATCACCCCCTAGAGTCGAGAATGACTAGCACATATGTGTGGGGGGAACCTTTAATTAGTTCAGAATGTGAAGACACCTTCCAACAGGTGCTTCCCTCAAGCCACTTGGTCAACGTTGCTTCTGTGTTAGCTTTATTCTTTCCATATTGAAACCACATTCCGTGACAATTGGAGCCGAGAGGCTCCTCATGTGCCCATCTTTAGTATCGCCTGTCTTCTCCGCAATTTGGGCACTTGTTCACAGGGCAAAGTCCCATTGGTTTTGTAGTATACAATACAATACGATAGCAGAGTTGGAAGGGATCTTGGAGGTCTTCTAGTCCAACCCCCTGCCTAGGCAGGAAACCCTATACCACTTCAGACAAATGGTTATCCGACATCTTCTTAAAACTACCAGTGTTGGAGCATTCACAACTTCTGGAGGCAACTTCTGTTCTACTGATTAATTGTTCTAACTGTCAGGAAGTTTCTCCTCAGTTCTAGGTTGCTTCTCCCCTTGATTAGTTTCCACCCATTGCTTCTTGTCCTGCCCTCAGGTGCTTTGGAGAATAGTTTGTCTCCCTCTTCTTTGGGGCAACCCCTAAGATATGGGAACACTGCTATCATGTCTCCCCTGGTCCTTCTTTTCATTAAACCAGACATACCCAGTTCCTAGTACCCAGTATGCTGCCTTCCATTCGAAACTTGAGCCGAGGTGGCGCAGTGGTTAGGGTGCAGTACTGCAGGCCACTTCAGCTGACTGTTATCTGCAGTTCAGCGGTTCAAATCTCACCGGCTGAAGGTTGACTCAGCCTTCCATCCTTCCGGGGTGGGTGAAATGAGGACCCAGACTGTGGGGGCAATTTGCTGACTCAATTTGCTAAAAATCTGTAAACCGCTTAGAGAGGGCTGAAAGCCTTATGAAGAGGTATATAAGTCTAATAAATAAATAAATAAATAATCTTGAAGGAATGAGGGACTTGGGCAGGAGGCTGGACTAGAAGACCTCCAAAGTCCCCTCCATCCCTATTCTGATTGAGTTGGTTGAGGTGAATTGAGACGGACTATGAGGCATACATACAGATAGGCCTCGACTTGGTGCTCTCTAAACTTGGCTGTTTTCTTGCAGACGTTTCATTACCCAACTGCGTAACATCATCAGTGCTAAAACTGTGTGGGGTTTGCAGGAAGGAAAAGGAGGACTGTGGGGTTCTTGGTGCTCTCTGAGCTTGGTTGTTTTCTTGCAGACGTTTCATTACCCAGGCTAGGTAACATAATCAATGTTAGTAAGGAGTGAGGTTTGCTCTCAATTTATATTCTAATGGCCGACAGGGCGAGGCACTAGAACTTAATGGCGAACTTACAGCACGCGTGCCGTAAGTGGCATGTAGAGCCATCTCTCCGAGCACACCAGCCATTACCTGTCGCTCTTTCAGGTTCCGACACATACATGCACACCGGCCACCTAAGTCTTGGCACATGTGGGAGCGCCATAAGAGCAGGTGACCGGCGCAAGTGCATGCCAGAAACCGTGGCATGACAAAACCGTGGTCCACTAAAGCGCGCCCGATTAAACCGCGTCACTGACGTCATCAGCAGCGCGACAACAGCGGCCGCGGAGAAAAAAGGGCGCATTAAAAAGCGCTTTGAAAGCAAGCCGATTCAAGTTAAGGTTAGGGTTAGGTTTAGGGGGGTTAGGTTTAGGGGTTAATTTTAGCTTTAGCGTTAACAGCGTGCTTTTTTCGTCGCACTGTGATGACGTCAGGTAAGCGGTTTTGTCGAGCACACTTTAGTCGAACGCGGTTTTGTGGTGGAACCGCCAGAAACCAGACGCTCAGCTTCCCAGTGCTCACATGCGCGCTAGGGAACTGCTCTTCTGGCTTCTGGTACTTTCACACAGGCATGCATGCTCCCATTTTAGGCACTCGGTGCCAGAAAAGTTCACCAACACTGCACTAGAATATAAACTGAGAACAAACCCCACTCCTTAGGTGGCACTGATGATGTTACTTAGTTACTTTACTTTAATAAAATTTATATGCCGCCCACTCCCATTGGGACTCTGGGCGGCTCACAAGCAAGACAAAGAACATTTAAAAATTTAAAACAAAAGATACAATGATTAAAATTCCACAACATCCATTCCATCTAAGTGGGGCTGGATATCAATCAACAGCCCCAGGCCTGCCGGAACAGCCAGGTCTTGGTGGCTTTACGGAAGGCCCGGGAGGGTAGTAAGGGTCCAGATCTCTACGGGTAGATCGTTCCACAGGGCCGGCGCAGCTTCAGAGAAAGCTCTCCCTCGGGGGGGCCGCCAGCCGGCATTGTGCGGTCAACGGCACCCAGAGGAGGCCCAATCTGTGCGATCTTGTTGGTCGTTGGGAGGTAAGTGGCAGGAGGCGGTCTCTCAGGTAGCAATAGCAATAGCAATAGCAATAGCAGTGGACTTATATACCGCTTCATAGGCCTTTCAGGCCTCTCTAAGCGGTTTACAGAGAGTCAGCATATTGCCCCCAACAATCTGGGTCCTCATTTTACCCACCTCGGAAGGATGGAAGGCTGAGTCAACCCTGAGCCGGTGAGATTTGAACCGCTGACCTGCTGATCTAGCAGTAGCCTGCAGTGCTGCATTTAACCACTGCGCCACCTTGGCTCTAGCCAGGTCCTAAACCATGAAGGGCTTTAAAAGTAACGACTAGCACCTTGAAGCGCGTACGGAGACCAATGGGGAGCCAGTGCAGCTCGCGGAGGATAGGTGTAACATGGGTGTATCTAGGTACACCCCATATCGCTCTCGCGGCTGCATTCTGGACCAACTGCAGTCTTCGAACACTCTTCAGGGGCAGCCCCATGTAGAGCACATTACAGTTGGGTCATGCAAGGAAACGACCAAGCTCGGACATCACCGACCTCTTCATGCCCTCTTGCTATTGAAGGACTTCTCCAGGCGTACAAATTCATAAAACCTATTTGCAGTAGTGGTGCTAACAACCCACAGGCACAACGTTTTGTTTAAATCACCGTTGTAGGTCAGGCATTATTCCCCTGCACAGGCGAATATTCTTAACCTTCCAACTCTTGCGTGGATTTAAACCTCACTAAGGAAATTTCACAGGGAATATAAAATACAAGGCAAGGATGATTTCTGGGCTAGCTTCATATATAGCATCGTGTTTTCCCTTTCAGTAGCACCAAAATATAGAAAAAGCACGCTACTTTTACACAGGGGAAAAAAACGGTTGGAGATGTAGGTAGTCCTCAGTTTATGACCACAATTGGGATTAAAATTCCCTTTGCTAAGCAAGACAGTTGTTAAATGAATTGCGCCCCTTCTTACAACCTTGGTGACACAGTGGTTAGAATGCAAAATTGCAGGCTAACTCTGCCGACTGCCAGCAGTTCGATCCTGACTGACTGAAGGTTAACTCCTTCCGAGGTCGGTAAAATGAGGACCTAGATTGTTGGGGGCAATAGGCTGACTCTGTCAACAGCTCAGAGAGGGCTGTTAAGCATTATGAAGCGATATATAAGTCTAAGTGTTATTGCTATTGCTTTTTTTTACCATGGTTGTTAAGTAAATCACACTATAGCAATAGCAATAGCAATAGCAGTTAGACTTATATACCGCTTCATAGGGCTTTCAGCCCTCTCTAAGTGGTTTACAGAATCAGCATATCGCCCCCAACAACAATCCGGGTCCTCATTTCACCCACCTTGGAAGGATGGAAAGCTGAGTCAACCTTGAGCCGGTGAGATTAGAACCTCTGAACTGCAGAACTGCAGTCAGCTGAAGTGGCCTGCAGTACTGCACCCTAACCACTGCGCCACCTCGGCAGCTGTTAAGTGAATCATACAGCCATTAAACAAAAGTTGCTTCCTCCGTTGACTTCTCTTGTTGGAAGCCAACTGGAGTGGGTACAAGATGCAGATCATGTAACTCAGGAATGTCGCAACAGTCAAAGTACATGCCAGTTGCCAAGTGCTTAATTACATGACCATGGGAATACTGTCTTCTTTAATGAAAAGAAGGAGTAGGAGTCACAAGATATCAGCATTGCATTATCGGCATGTGATGACAAAACGGTTAGCCATCCCTTTTATAGAATTTGAAGGATGTGTGTGTGTGTTTTAATGTATAATGTACACTGAAGATGGCATTTAATTTCGTTGTACAAGGGTGCAATGACAATAAAGTAAACTTAACTAAACTAAAACACAGCAAATACTCCTTGTGGGAAGTTTGAGGGACACTGTTCCTAAATAGCCTCCATTTCATCCCTATTGCTTGAGAATGAAGCATAAATCTATCTTTTACATAAACATGTTTACATAATCCAAAGTCCAAAGAAAACCCGGAGAAGCAGTCCTTTTGGGAAATGTGGATTTTTTTTTCCTTGCTATTTTGTTTGTTTATATATGGATTAAAGAAAAAAAGAAAAATGTTCGGTGATGTCTAGGCTCCAGGAATGCAAACCTTCATCCAACCACAAGTTCTTGGCAAAAGATTCGGGCTACACAGAATGTTCTCTCTCTTTTTTTGTATTTTTCCTTCCTTTCTCCGAAATGTATAAATCAAAGCGTGTTGTTTTCGCAGATTGAAGTACAGTCTTTGGGCAGAGCAGAAGAGAAAGAATAGAACAACAGAGTTGGAAGGGACCTTGGAAGTCTTCTAGTCCAACCCCCTGCTTAGGCAGGAAACCCTATACCGTTTCAGTATATCCAACATCTTCTTAAAGACTTCCAGCGTTGGAGCATTCACAACTTCTGGAGGCAACTTCTGTCCCACTGATTAATTGTTCTAACTGTCAGGAGATTTCTCCTTAGTTCTAAGTTGCTTCTCTCCTTGATTAGTTTCCACCCATTGCTTCTTCTCCTGCCCTCAGGTGCTTTGGAGAATAGCTTGACTCCCTCTTCTTTGTGGCAGCCCCTGAGATACTGGAAGACTGCTATCATGTCTCCCCTAGTCCTTCTTTCTATTAAACTAGACATGCCCAGTTCCTGCAACCGTTCTTCATATGTTTTAGTCTCCAGTCTCCTAATCACTTTGTTGCTCTTCTCTGCACTCTTTCTAGAGTCTCCACATCTTTTCTACATCATGGTGATTAAAACTGGATGCAGTATTCCAAGTGTGGCTTACCAAGGCATTATAGAGTGGTATTAACCCTTCACGTGATCAGGCTAATGGTTTCCCATTCCCATTTCCCATTCTACTTTAGAGGTGGTTAGGAAAAGATCTGCTTGACACGACGGCGCAGTGATTAGAGTATAGCAATAGCAGTAGACTTATATACCGCTTCATAGGCCTTTCAGGCCTCTCTAAGCGGTTTACAGAGAGTCAGCATATTGCCCCCAACAATCTGGGTCCTCATTTTACCCACCTCGGAAGGATGGAAGGCTGAGTCAACCCTGAGCCGGTGAGATTTGAACCGCTGACCTGCTGATCTAGCAGTAGCCTGCAGTGCTGCTTTTAACCACTGCGCCACCTTGGCTCGTACAGTAATGTTCAGGCATGGAGAGTTGGGGGGATCTCATTTAAATCCATCCTTTGTCCAAATCCACGGAAATAGATTTATTCATTTTTAAGATTTATTAGAAGGTGGTTCCCATTCTCCAAGGGTTGTTATTAAGAAATGCAGAACTGTTGATGTTTCAATCTTGGCTTCTTTGAGATTCTCACATAAGGACCATTCTTGGGTCTTTGGTAGATGAAAGTTGAAAGTTGTGTTCAAGAGATGCTCATCTGATTTGGCTGGATGTTTCTCCTCTGGCTTTGATCCTGATTTGGCTGCCATAACTTAAGAAGGAGTGGAATAGAATAGAATGGGATAGAGTAGAGTAGTAGAATAGAATAGAATAGAATAGAAGTAGAGTAGAAGTAGAGTAGAATAGAGTAGCAGAATTGAATAGGAGTAGAGTAGAGTAATAGAATAGGAATAGAGTAGAGTAGAAGAATAGAATGGAACAGAATGGAATGGAATAAGAGTAGAGTAGTAGAATAGAATAATAGAATAGAAGTAGAGTAGAATAGAGTAGCAGAATCGAATAGGAGTAGAGTAGAGTAATAGAATCGGAATAGAGTAGAGTAGAAGAATAGAACGGATCGGAATGGAATGGAATAAGAGTAGAGTAGTAGAATAGAATAGAGTACAGTAGATTAGTAGAATAGAATAGAAGTAAAGTAGAGTAGAATAGAGTAGCAGAATAGAATAGGAGTAGAGTAGAGTAATGGAATAGGAATAGAGTAGAGTAGAAGAATAGAACGGAATAGAATGGAATGGAATAAGAGTAGAGTAGTAGAATAGAATAGAGTACAGTAGATTAATAGAATAGAATAGAAGTAAAGTAGAGTAGAATAGAGTAGTAGAATAGGAGTAGAGTAGAGTAATGGAATAGGAATAGAGTAGAAGAATAGAACGGAATGGAATGGAATGGAATAAGAGTAGAGTAGTAGAATAGAATAGAGTACAGTAGATTAGTAGAATAGAATAGAAGTAAAGTAGAGTAGAATAGAGTAGCAGAATAGAATAGGAGTAGAGTAGAGTAATGGAATAGGAATAGAGTAGAGTAGAAGAATAGAACGGAATAGAATGGAATGGAATAAGAGTAGAGTAGTAGAATAGAATAGAGTACAGTAGATTAATAGAATAGAAGTAAAGTAGAGTAGAATAGAGTAGTAGAATAGAATAGGAGTAGAGTAGAGTAATGGAATAGGAATAGAGTAGAAGAATAGAACGGAATGGAATGGAATGGAATAAGAGTAGAGTAGTAGAATAGAATAGAGTACAGTAGATTAATAGAATAGAATAGAAGTAAAGTAGAGTAGAATAGAGTAGTAGAATATAATAGGAGTAGAGTAGAGTAATGGAATAGGAATAGAGTAGAAGAATAGAACGGAATGGAATGGAATGGAATAAGAGTAGAGTAGTAGAATAGAATAGAGTACAGTAGATTAATAGAATAGAATAGAAGTAAAGTAGAGTAGAATAGAGTAGTAGAATAGAATAGGAGTAGAGTAGAGTAATGGAATAGGAATAGAGTAGAAGAATAGAACGGAATGGAATAAGAGTAGAGTAGTAGAATAGAATTGAGTACAGTAGAGTATAGTAGAGTATAGTAGATTACAGTAGATTAGTAGAATAGGAGTAGAGTAGAATAATAGAATAGAACAGAACAGGACAGAATAGAAAATATGGAATAGAATAGAAAATATGGGAATTGGTTAGAATAGAATTCTTTATTGGCCAACTGTGATTGGACACACAAGGAATTTGTCTTTGTTCCATATGCTCTCAGTGTACATAAGGGGAATCAGGAATAAGGAAGGAACGAATGGGGAACAATCACACCCCCCAAAACAACCAGGCTCTAGCAAAGCATCCGTCAGCGGCAAACAGACACGAAGAGAGAGGTAGAATTAATAGACCCCAGAAGTTTCTCCTTTTCAGTATCTCAACCTTTGAAGGAAAAAAAAAAAGCATTTGGCTCAGCCATATGGGAATAATTTTCCTGGCATCCTGTCATTCCAAAGCCACCGTTCCCACCGACAAGGCTACGTTTTGGGTCTCCTCCAGAACCTTCTGGTTGGTGACTTTTCCACCATGAATTTTTATATTAGCCAGAAATTATAATGAGGTTTTGGGCCTTGGGCCACTTGGCGAGTTCCTCTATTGTCATCGGAAGAAGGGGGGGGGGGGACAGGAGAAAAATAAGGCTTTACACTTAATTCAAGAAAAATCTACATGCGCTCTACATGGGGCTGCCCTTGAAGAGTGTTCGAAGACTCCAGTTAGTCCAGAATGCAGCCGCGCGAGCGATTGTGGGTGCACCAAGGTACACCCACGTTACACCTATCCTCCGCGAGCTGCACTGGCTACCCATTAGTCTCTGAATCCGCTTCAAGGTGCTGGTCGCTACCTATAAAGCCCTACATGGCATTGGACCTGGGTACCTGAGAGACCGCCTCCTGCCGATTACCTCCCTCAGACCGATAAGATCTCACAGGTTAGGTCTCCTCCGGATTCCATCTGCCAGCCAATGTCGGCTGGCGACTCCCCGGGGGAGAGCCTTCTCTGTTGCAGCTCCAGCCCTCTGGAATGATCTCCCTGTCGAGATCCGGACCCTTACTACCCTCCCGGCCTTCCGCAAAGCTACCAAGTTCTGGCTGTTCCAGCAGGGCAAGGGGTCTGAGAAACATCTACCTCCACGGAAATTGTGAATGTTGGCTTTTGTTTTTAAATATGTTGTCTTTGTCTAGTTTCTCCCTTCCCCTTATCTTTTGTGAGCCGCCCGGAGTCCTCCGGGAGTGAGCGGCATACAAGACAAATAAATAAATAAATAAATCATACGAACAGGTACAGATTAGGGGAAACCCGACTCAACAGTAGCAACTACGAGAGGGATCTTGGGGTCCTAGTGGACGATCCCTTAAACATGAGCCAGCCGTGTGCGGCGGCAGCCAAAAAACCCCAATGCAATCCTAGCTTGTATTAACAGAGGGATGGAATCGTGATCACTGAAGAATTAGTACCACTGTATCATGCCTTGGTAAGGCCACACTTGGAATACTGCGTTCAGTTTTGGTTACCAATCTGTAAAAAAGATGTTGAGACTCTAGAAAGAGTGCAGAGAAGAGCAACAAAGATGATTTGGAGGCTAAAACATACTGGTTGCAGGAATTGGGGATGTCTAGACTAGTGAAAAGAGGACTAGCGGTGACATGAGAAGAAGGATCCAATATTTGATGGGGTGCCACAAACAAGAGGGGGGGGGGGGTCAACCTATTCTCTAAAGCACCAGAGGGCAGGACAAGAAGCAACGGGTGGAAACTAATCAAGGAGAGAAAGGAGGAGAAGCTTCCTAACAGTGGAGACAATTAACCAGTGGAACAGCTGGCCTTCAGAAGTTATGGGTGCTCCAACACCGGAGGTTTTCAAGAAGAGACTGGACAGTCGCTTGTCTGAAATGGCATAGGGTCTCCTGCTTGAGCAGGGGGGATTGGACTAGAAGACCTCCAAGGTCCCTTCCAACTCTAACATCCTGTTAAATGGGTGGTGAACACTGGAGATTAGCCTTCAGAAATTGGCTTCTGGCATGGTGAGGGGGATGAGAAGGATGAGAAGGAAGCCACAGTATGTCAAACTGGGTTTGCCACAGCATTGCACAAAGGTTGCCCTCATTCACTTTGCATAGCAACAGGTTTCGAATTGTGGTAGTCAGCCGAGGGCCACCTGTGGAACAGGCCAATGCATTCTATGGCTGCCCTCTCGGCCAACCAAAGAGCTAGAGATTTCGGTATCTTCTTACCGCCATCTAGTGGCCATTCAGGTTTTTTCAGCTGAAATAATAGCACGAATGAATTCCAGCGTTTTGATTTTAACATTCCAGGCGCATGTTGAGAAGCGTATATTAAGGTGCATCTCGTACAGGTAACCGTGTATTAAGAGTTCTCGTACAGGTGTCCTTCCACATACAAAGCATTTCGAAGTTACAACAACAGTGAAAAAAGTGGCATGACCATTTTTAGAGTCGCGGTGGCGCAGTGGTTAGAGTGCAGTACTGCAGGCTACTTCTGCTGACTGCCGGCTGCCTGCAATTTGGCAGTTTGAATCTCACTGGCTCAAGGTTGCCTCAGCCTTCCGTCCTTCCGAGGTGGGTAAAAGGAGGACCCAGATTGTTGGGGGCAAGAGGCTGACTCTGTAAACCACTTAGAGAGAGCTGTAAAAGCACTGTGAAGCGGTATATAAGTCTAAGCCCTAGTGCTAGTGTTAGCAATAGCAATAGCAGTTAGACTTATATACCGCTTCATAGGGCTTTCAGCCCTCTCTAAGCGGTTTACAGAGTCAGCATATCGCCCCCAACAACAATCTGGGTCCTCATTTTACCCACCTCGGAAGGATGGAAGGCTGAGTCAACCCTGAGCCGGTGAGATTTGAACAGCCGAACTGCAGTCAGCTGAAGTAGCCTGCAGTGCTGCATTTAACCACTGTGCCACCTTGGCTCTAGTGTTGTTAGTTGTCTGGGTAGCCCATGGTTAGAATGCATTATAGTACACTAATTCTACCCACAGTCTGGTGTTGGATCCTGACCGACTCAAGATTGACTTAGCCTTCCATCCTTCCGAGGTCGGTAAAATGAGGACTCAGATTGTTGGGGGATAATAGGTTGACTCTGTAAAGTGCTTAGAGAGGGCTGTAAAGTACTATAAAGCGGTATATAAGTCTAAGTGCTATTGCTATTTTTTACACAACTGTTGCCCAGCATCCCCGTGGTCACATAATCAAATTTTGGAAGCTTGGCAATTGTTTCATACTTATGACTATTGGTGTCCCAGGGAATCACGTAATCTCCTTTTGCAACCTTCGCACCAGCATAGCCAATGGGGAAGCCAAAATTTGTTTAACAACGGTGTTACTAACTTAACAACTGGGGCAAGAAAGGTCATAAAACAAGGCAAAACTCACTTAATAATCGTCTTGCTTAGCAACAGAAATTCGGGGGCACACAGGTGTTTAAAAAATATTAGTGGTGACTCCGGAAGTGGTATGCAACTATCGAGGTCGGTATATATTCATATTCTCATAACCTATCTTTTTTTTTTAGGAAAAAAATATTCTAAATTGGAAGCCATCGTAGCTATTGATTCTATAGTTCACCTGTGGGTTGGCTAAAAAAGAGAGAGAGAGAGAAAAAGATTTTCTTAATCTGTCTTCACTTTCATTTAATTTCAAGGAGCTGATCTTGAATTCTATCATTGTGAGAGACAGGAGGGGGAAATTCTCCTATTAAGTATCTTCCGTATAATCCTACATCGTAGTCTCTCTGCAGAACCTCCCAGGAGACCCCCAACAAAGGGAACGAAAGAGAAGAAAGGAGGAAGATTAGAGGGGAAAGACTAAAGGGATGGAGAGGTAAAGGTATCGGGATTAAAGCGAGCTGAGGCAGCTTTTGTGTGTTAAGTTCCCTTTTGATGGAGTCTGCGAGTTAAAAGATTTTTAAAAGATTGACCTTGGGACAGTGCAAAAGAGCTTGATGTGACTCAAGCGTTCTCCAAAATATAAGAGACAGTCAGGAAAAAAAAAGATTTGCTAACTGGTTGCAGAACAGAATAGAAAATACGGAATGGAAATAGAATAGAATAGAATAAGAATAAGAATGGAATAGAATAAGAATGGAATAGAATAGAATAAGAATGGAATGGAATAGAATGGAATGAAACAAAGGGAATAGAATAGAATAAAGCAAAGGGAATAGAATAGAATAGAATAGAATGAAGCAAAGGGAATAGAATTAGAATAGAATATAGAAAGAATAGAATAGAACCTTGATGGCAAACCTGTGGCACATGTGCCACAGGTGGCACATGGAACCATATCTGCCGGCATGTGAGCTGTCAGCTGCAGTATGCATACATGCGCCGGCCAGCTGATTTTCGGCCTTCTGGAGTGCCGGAGAGAGCTGTTTTTGCCGTCCCCACGCTCCAGGAAAGCCTCCGGAGCCTGGGGAGGGCCAAAATAGAGCCGAGGTGGCGCAGTGGTTAAATGCAGCACTGCAGGCTACTGCTAGATCAGCAGTTCAGCGGTTCAAATCTCACCGGCTCAGGGTTGACTCAGCCTTCCATCCTTCTGAGGTGGGTAAAATGAGGACCTGGATTGTTGGGGGCAATATGCTGACTCTCTGTAAACCGCTTAGAGAGGGCTGAAAGCCCTATGAAGCGGTATATAAGTCTACTGCTATAAAATGTCCTTCCCCAGCCCTCTAGAGGAAATATCAAGCTCAGTTTGGAGGCGAGCAGTGTGGTGTAGGTGGTGGGGGAGGGGTTGCGCACGCATGCGCATGTGGGGGGCGTGCTTTGCATTATGGGTGCTGACACACATTTTTGGCACTCACCAACAAAAAGGTTAGCCATAACTGGAATAGAATAACGAAAGAATAGAATAGAATAGAATAGAATAGAATAGAATAGAATAGAATAGAATAGAATGAGTTGGAAGGGGCCTTGGAGGTCTTCTAGTCCAACCCACTGCTCAGACAGGAAACTCGCTACATGTGAGGGCGAACCTGTGGCACACGGAGCCCTCTCTGCGGGCACACAAGCTGTCACCCAGCTCAGTTCCACGGCACATGCGCGGGGCGCCTCCCGCCAGCCAGCTGGTTTTCGGGTCTCTGCCGCGCATGCGCAGGGGTGGGGGTCTCACACACATGCATGAGGGGGAGGGGTGCACGGGGGCCCTGTACGCGCATTGCATTATGACAAAAAGGTTAGCCCTCACTGTCCTATATCATTCCAGACACTTTTGCCAGGAAGTAAACATTCCGTGCTGCCTGTGTAAATATAGAACTGGTTTGAACAGGGACTCGCCTCTTACTTTATTTTTACCGAAGTGTCACTTCGCTTGCTGCAAGCCTGCGATTCTAAGTGAATAACAGAGTACTGAAAACATGAACTCTTGTACGTACGAGGGCAAAGCTGACTTTTAATTGGAAAGGGGGGAAAACACACACATGCACACAGGGAAAACGAAGAGAGATCTGAACTTTGCTCAAATTAAACCTTGGTGTAAGCTGTCGTTCTCCTTTCACTGCAATTAGTTACGTTGTGTTTTTATCAGCCTATTTTTTGCTTTTCGGTTTGGGCAGGGGAGGGATTCTACCCGATTGCTAGGTGGGCGTGGCCTACTTGGCCTCCTACACCACCACAGAGGGGAGGGTGTTTTCACCCTCCCCATGCTCCGGAGGTTTTCCTCGTGCCTCCAAGAGAGCGAAAATGCCCTCCGCCGGGCCCCTGAAACTTCCGGGCAGGGGTGTTTTTTACCCTCCCACTTACCTCACATCCAAAATGGGCCGTGTGGAGACTCCGGGGAGGGGTGGGTTGGGCGGGGCCAGCCAGGGATGGGATTTGAAGGTTCTCCGAACCAGCCATAACGTTAGCTACAGATTCTCCCGAACCCATAACAGCCCACCCCTGCAGTTTGGTCTAGTGGTTAAGGCACCAGGCTAGAAACCGGGAGACTGTGAGTTCTAGTTCTACCTTAGACACAAACTAGCTGGGTGACGCTAAGCCGGTCCCTCCCTTCAGCCCTAGGAGAGAGGCAACAGTGAACCACCATTCTGAGTTCTAGTCCTGATTTAGGTATGAAAGCCATCTGAGTGACTTTGGTTCAATCACTAGGAGACTGGGAGTTATAGTCCTGCCTTAGACCCAAAATTCATCGGGGTGACTTTGGACCTATCACCAGGAGACTTAGCTCTAGTCCCGCCTCAGTTATGAAAGCCAGCTGGGTGATTTAGTGTATAGGGCAGTGGTGGGTTTCAAAAATTGTTGGAACCTACTCTGTGGGTGTGGATTCACTTCACAACTGGGTTACTCATTTAACAACCTCTAGCAACTGTGACAAGAAACTTTGTAACATGGGGCAAAACCCACTGAAGAAACTTCTTGCTTAGCAACATAGGTTTTGGGCTCAGTTGTGGTCGTACGTCGAGGACTACCTGTGTAGTAATTTCCAATCCCTTTCACCAGAATATGACTTTAGCATGCTGGAATAGGGGAATATAGATAATCCTTGACTTACAGTGATTCGCTTAGTGACTGTTTGAAGTTAGTTTTGTGGCCCGCCAGCGACCAACAGAGCTGGTGGTAGACTTGGACAGTGAGGAGGTTGGGGAGGAACATGGGCCAGTCCTGGAGTCTGGAGAATGCTCGGACGAGGGCTCTGTGTCGGAGGCAGAGAGGGAGCTAGACAGCAGTGAGGCAGAGGAACAGCTGGAGCCTGTTCCTAGTGTGTGCATGCACAGAACTACCAAAAGACAAAAACAGCTAAAAAAGCAGGGTCAACTTAAGAGTAAAGCCACACCTTGGAAGTGATTGGCTCCTCCCACAGGACATAAAAGAGGAGCAAATGGGGAGCGGCCTTTTGCAGGAAACAATTCGTTCATTCAATCGTTTCAAGAGTGGAAAGTTCTGTTTTGTGACTATAAGAGACTCTCTGCCAGGTTTTGCCTTGCCCTGCATTTCGAAACTAGTTATCTGGCAGCTCTCCAAACGAGATAAGGTTTGTGTTGATAAACATTCCTCTGAAAGACTGTTTGCTCAGCCTTGCTGACTGTGAATGAAAGGAATTCACAGTCGCGTAAATAAAAGAGGTTTTGTCGGGACTAAGACTTTGCGTCTTGCTTTCTAAGGACCCCTGGGTCAGAACAGTGAGCCTTTTTTTAAAATATAGATTTGGCATAGATTCCGTTGCAGCAAAGCAATCGGTATTTCGGAGATCGTCTCGGTGAAGGAGGGAGGCCATTATTGTCCACCATAAAATACCTTTCTATCGTGCAACCTGCGGGGTTTTTTTTTATCGACCCAAGTGTCAGCGGCAGAAAACAACAGAAGTCTGGTGGCTTGTTGTGAGATAAAATAAATAGCGATGCCTCTTCGGAAGGTCCTTGCTTTTAATTCAATTGGCTTTTGATACGAGTCGACCACAAAGCATTGATTCTGGGGCAGGGATGAATATGGATTTTGTACGTGAAGACAGACACGCTGGGAGAGACAGATGGGTCTCAAATGGAGAACGTGGCTCGGGCTGACACAAAAGGAAGCATCATTTGCGCAAAGAAAGCAACAGGCAGAGTGTAAAGAGACCTACAATTTGTTTAGTACTGATTTTTGATATACCACTTTGTTCCCTTAATGGGTTTAAACATGTAAAGGCTGTCCTCGACTTACAACGACAATCGAGCCCAAAACCTCCGTTACTAAGCAAGACAGCTGATCAGTGAGTTTTGCCCCATTTGTTAACCGTTAATAACCATTCCTTTAGAGGCCTCTTGAAGTTTCGACGGTCCTGAAAAACTGAATTACGGCATTTTTTCACACTTAACGACTGTTGCAGCATTTGGCCACAAGGTCAAAATTCAGCCGATTGGCAACTGGTTCATATTTATGACAGTCACAGTCTCCCGGGGTCATGTGATCCCCTTTTGTGACTTTCTGACAAACAAAGGCAACGGGAGAAGCCATATTCACTTAACAACCGTGTTTCTCACTTAGTAACAGGGGTGGGTTCCTGCCAGTTCTACCCTCTTCTATAGAAGAGGTTCCACAAGTCTACGATGTTGTTTAGAACCGGTTCCAGCTCCCTCCCCCCGCCCGTCCGCACATCATCAAGATGAAGAGCGAGAGGAGGAATTCTGGGAGTTGAAGTCCACAAGTCTTAAAGCTGTCAAGTTTGAACAGGCCTGCGTTTTTTTTTCTAAAGGGTTAGGGGTGCAAGGGTCTTGTAACTTGACAGCTTTAAGACTTGCCTGCTTCAAATGCCAGAGTTTCTGAGCCAACATTTTGGTTACTAAGCAAGAGCGTTGTTAAGTGAGTTCCATCACATTTTACAAGTTGGCCATGCCCACCCATGACTGCCAAGCCACTCCCACCCAGTCACATGGCCGGCAAGCCACTCCCACAAAGCAGACCACACCTACAGAAAAGGTTCTAAAAAAATTTGAAACCCACCACTGCTTAGCAACTAGAGTCAGGGAGATCTACTAGGCCCAAATTGGGATGCAGGAGGTACTGCTTCCCCCCACCCACCCCTGCATGGCCTGTTTTTGCTTCCAGGAGGCTGCAGTGAGGCCTACTAGGCCCAAAACGGGGTGCGGAGATTGCATGCACATGCACGCGGGAGGGGGGGTGTTGGTTGATGTTGCACGTGCATTGTATGCTCGTGGGGTGGGCAGAGCAGGGGGGA
>NW_028261385.1:8953419-8995919 GCF_051295495.1 Thamnophis sirtalis
AGGACAAATTTCTAGGAAGATTCTCCATCATCCAAGACATGGTTGTCCCAAAAGTGCTTTTTTCCCCCCAGAGGCAACTGGACTTACTGGTTTTTCTTTAAAGACGTTTCGCTTCTCATCCAAGCAGCTTCTTCAGCTCTGACTGGATGGAACTTTCCAACTTTGCAACTTTAATAAGATTTGTATGCCGCCCACTCCCTAGGGACTCTGGGCGGCTCACAACAAAAGCAAAAAACATAGAATATTAAAAATACAATTATTTAAAATAAATCATCCATTCCATCTAAGTGGGGCTGGATTTTAATCAACAGCCCCAGGCCTGCCGGAACAGCCAGGTCTTGGTGGCTTTACGGAAGGCCAGGAGAGTGGTAAGGGTCCGCATCTCTGCGGGTAGCTCGTTCTATAAGGCCGGTGCAGAGAAAGCCCTCCCTTGGGGGGACCACCAGCCGGCATTGTCCGGTCAACGGCACCCGGAGGAGGCCCAACCTGTGTGATCTTATTGGTCGTTGGGAGGTAAATGGCAGGAGGCAGTCTCTCAGGTAGCCAGGTCCAATACCATGTAGGGCTTTAAAAGTAACGACTAGCACCTTGAAGCGGGTCCGGAGATACGCTCGGCGCAGATAAACATTGGGCTAAGTTGTGTTTGTAAGTCGAGGACTCCCTGTACTTCAACCTCGTAATTTGAGCCCCGCTGAAAGATCCCATGGCATAAGCTCCTGATCTTTCTTTTCTCCAAGTTGTATCTTCTCCCTATACATCCAGCATTAAAGCTGCATAATCACCCAGCCTCTTATTATTAATTGCGGCTTAGCTTTGCAACGCGGATGAGCAGAGAAAAGTAAGCGTGAAAAATCAAAGCTGGATTGAATTGGCATATTTGCACATTAGCAACCCACAGATACCCACGTGCGCAGGTTGAGGGTTTTTCCACCAGGAGAGGGGGGCTTTGGGTACAACGGGGACCTCCACCCAGTGGTGGGATTCAGTCAGTTTGCACCTATTCAGGAGATCCAGTTGTTAACATTCTAAGCAGTTGGGAGAACCGGTTGTTGGAAGAAATCCCCTTTTGTTTTTCTCCACTTTACAGGGCTAATCCTGTAAGGAAGGCAGGAAGGAAACATTCTGGTGTTGTTTCTAGCCTCATCTTTATTGTCCTGCTTACAGAAACTGCCTCTCTGGTTAACCCTTATTACCATTGTAACAGCTTAGGCAAAGCGCCCATTGACCTGGGCAGTGGTGGGTTTCAAAAAAATTTCGAACCTACTCTGTGGGTGTGGCCTCCTTTGTGGGAGTGGCTTGCCGGCTATGTGACCTGGTGGGAGTGGCTTGCCGGCCATGTGTTTCTCTCTCTCTCTCTTTCTTTCTTTCTCTCTTTCTCTCTCTCCTTCGTTCCTTTTGTCTCTCTGTCCCTTTTCCCTTTTTTTCTTTCATCTCTCTCACTTTTTCTTTCTTTTTTCTTTTTTTCTTTTTTTCTTTCTTCCTTTCTTTCTCTTTCTCTGTGTGTCTGTCTGTCTGTCTGTCTGTCTGTCTGTCTGTGTGTGTGTGGTTGGTTTCAAAATTTTTTGGAACCTCTTCTGTAGGTGTGGCCTGCTTTCTGGGTCCACTGGGTGGAACCTCTTCTAACCGGTTCGGTAGACTTGACAAACCGGTTCTACCGAACTGGTGCGAACTGGTAGGAACCTACCTCTGGACCTGGGTGATGTTGAGCTGGCCATGCCCACATGGTCACATGACCATCCAGTCCTGCCTACCCAGCTGGGTATTAGAGAAGAGAACCGGTTGTTAAATAATTTGAATCCCACCACTGCTCTAATCCCATCCACCCAAAAAAGAAAAATTAGAAGGGATTTGAGTTAGTCATATACTTAAAATCTCTCCAAAGCTCATCGATCTGATTGTGAGAAGATGGTAGATTCCTTCAGGGTAGGGTGATGCTCAAAAGTTAACAGGTCTGGCCTCGGGATGTGAAAGAATCAGTGTAGAAAGTTAGCACCCACCCTGAGGTGGTATTCAGCAGGGGTGGTATTCAGCAGGTTCTGACAAGTTAGGGAGAACCGGTAGTGGAAATTTTGAATAGTCTGGAGAACCAGTAAATACCATCTCTGACTGGCCCCACCCCATCTATTCTCTGCCTCCTAAGTCCCAGATGATTGGGAGGGAATGGGGATTTTACAGTACCCTTCCCCTGGAGTTGGGTGGGAATGGGGGTTTTGTAGTATCCTTCCCCTGGAGTGGGGAGGGAATGGAGATTTTACAGTATCTTTTCCCTAGAGTGTGGAGGGAATGGGGATTTTACAGTATCCTTTCCCTGGAGTGGGGAGGAAATGGAGATTTTGCAGTATCCTTTCCCTGGAGTGGGGTGGGAATGGAGATTTTACAGTATCCTTTCCCCTGGAGTGGGGAGGGAATGGAGATTTTACAGTATCCTTTCCCCTGGAGTGGGTGGAAATGGAGATTTTACAGTATCCTTTCCCCTGGAGTGGGGTGGGAATGGAGATTTTACAGTATCCTTCCCCTGGAGTGGGGAGGGAATGGAGATTTTACAGTATCTTTTCCCCTGGAGTGGGGAGGGAATGGAGATTTTACAGTATCTTTTCCCTAGAGTGTGGAGGGAATGGAGATTTTACAGTATCCTTCCCCAGGAGTGGGGAGGGAATGGGGATTTTACAGTATCCTTTCCCCTGGAGTGGGTGGGAATGGAGATTTTACAGTATCCTTTCCCCTGGAGTGGGGTGGGAATGGAGATTTTGCAGTATCCTTCCCCTGGAGTGGGGTGGGAATGGAGATTTTACAGTATCCTTCCCCTGGAGTGGGTGGGAATGGAGATTTTACAGTATCCTTCCCCTGGAGTGGGGAGGGAATGGAGATTTTATAGTATCCTTCCTCTGGAGTGGGGAGGGAATGGAGATTTTACATATCTTTTCCCTAGAGTGTGGAGGGAATAGGGATTTTACAGTATCCTTTCCCCTGGAGTGGGGAGGGAATGGAGATTTTACAGTATCCTTTCCCCTGGAGTGGGGAGGGAATGGAGATTTTACAGTATCCTTTCCCCTGGAGTGGGGTGGGAATGGAGATTTTACAGTATCCTTCCCCTGGAGTGGGGAGGGAATGGAGATTTTACAGTATCTTTTCCCTAGAGTGTGGAGGGAATGGGGATTTTACAGTATCCTTTCCCTGGAGTGGAGTGGGAATGGAGTTTTTTTTTTAATCCCACCACTGCACCCACCCCTCTCCTAGAAGAAGGAAATATTTTGAGAAATATAAAAAAAGGCAGAATATTATATTTCCCTGGATGAATAATGGAGAAACATGCTCTTGGAAAACAGCCCCCACCTTTCTTAAGAGCTCTCAGCAGATGTCAGCACTTAAGAGGTAAAGAGCTTATTGAAAGAAGCCAAGTGTCTAAAGTAGCTGTATTCATAAGCAAACAGTCAAGAGCCAAACCAGGACAAAGCTGTTAATTATTGCATCACCCTCAGAAACCTCAACCAAACACAGCTCAGACACCCTATAGAGCCAGCTATGACCCTTACGTAACCCCTACAACAACCAATAGAATACATGTTCTTGCTCAGGAACAGAAAGCTCAAGTGCAAAGCTTGAAGAAGGTATAAAAACCCCATCACTCTCAACTCCCTGCGGTCAGCTACAGCAGGACCATGGGCTTTGTGGTTCTGCTTCATCATTAAACCATCTTTCCAATCAGCCTCCATGTTTCCAGCGTCTTTCTCCCCACTTGGAACTGAACCAGATGGAGATTTCTTCCCACATTAGTTAAGACTTTTAAGATTGCCAGTGATTACCGTTGTGTACGGAGCATGGGTGGGTTTCAAATGTTTTTACTGTCTGTTCAGTGGGTGTGGCTAGATGGGGGGCATGTGACTGAGTGGGCATGGCCAACTTGATGTCACTCACACCCATTCAGTCACATGACCCCCCCCATCACCAAAACAATGGTAAAAAGTTTTGACGGGAGGGGGTGGGCTCCACTCTCGCTGGAACTAAGGGAGTGCCTGCAAATTACCCAGTAAGAAAAAAAGGTTTTTCTCCTCTCTGGCCCCCAGGAACACTCTGCAGGCTTCAGCAAGGCTGGGGAAAGGGATTAAAGTCCCCGTTTTTGCAAAAAATGGCCCATTTTTTGCAAAAACTGGGGCATTTTTCCTTTCCCTCAGCCCTACTGAAGCCTGCGGATTGCTTCTGGAGGCTGGGGTAAGGTAAAAACATCTCAGTTTTTGCGAAAAACAGCCCATCTCTGTGACCTCTCTGGGACTGGCATGTGCACACCATTAAAGACTTGCAGCCCCACTTCGAATGGTATGATTGTTGTGCTTTTTAATTGTGTATGGTTTTTATGTTTTGTAACTTGTCTGTTTTTCCCCTCCCTTGAGTTGTGAGCCGCCCTGAGTCCCTTTCAGGGAAAAGGGCGGCATACAAATAAAGCAAAAAAATGAAAATAAAAAAGGGGGGGAAAGTACATTATTTCAACAAAGATTGTTTTGTGTATGTGATTCCTCTGTCTGAAGGAGATAGATCTTTGTTATGTAGAATAGACGGGCTCAGGCCTTAATAGCCCATTGACAGAGGTGGGGGGGAGAATGAGTTTCTGCCTCCCTTTTAGGGGAAATATTCTGCCCTTTTAATATTTTCTAAAATATTTCATTTTCTAGGAGAGGGGTGGGTTTTAACTTCCTACACTACATATCGGTCACTCTCATTCTAAGTCACGGGTGTCAAATGCAGGGTCTGTGGGCTGGATACGGCTGACGATGTGGTTGGATCTGGCCCACAGGGCTGTCCTGGAAGATATAACGAGGCAGTGCGAAAAGGAAACATTGGCCCAGCATCGCTTCGACATGGTCTACCCAATTCAAAGGGGAAACATGCCAGCAGCTGGCCACGCCCACCCAGTTGGCCACACCCACCCAGATGGTCACGCCCAGTGAGTGGCATCAAGCTGGCCATGCCCACCCAGTTAACTACACACACCCAATCGGCCCCACCCGGATCCCTGAGGTCAAAAACAGGCCTGATGCAGCCCACAATGAAATTGAGTTCGATACCCTTAGTTCTAAATGTGTCTGCCTCACCTTATTCCTCTGCATCTATAAGCTAACAATCTTCCTTTTCCCCCCTCTACCTCCCTCTAGAATGCTTCTTCTGGAGCCCACATGCTCCAAGCCCAGGTTCAGATGGAACGCATCTCCTCCAAACCGTGGATGGAGCATCTTAGGGAGGTGATCATGGATAGAGAACCAACTTAATTGATGGCCTCTCTCTCTCTCTACTGGGGTGACTCAGTGGTTAGAGTGCAGTACTGCAGGCCACTTCAGCTGACTGCTATCTGCAGTTCGGCGGTTCAAATCTCACCAGCTCAGGGTTGACTCAGCCTTCCATCCTTCCGAGCTGGGTGAAATGAAGACCCAGGCTGTGGGGGCGATATGCTGACTCTGTAAACCGCTTAGAGAGGGCTGAAAGCCCTATGAAGCGGTATATAAGTCTAACTGCTATTGCTACTGCTGCTAACTGGTAGGAACCCACCTCTGGAATGGAGCATCAGGCTGGCCCTGTAAGGTATTTTTCATTGCTAATTCTATCCAGTGTAAACTTTTCCTATGGCTGGGGAAAAACGTTTTTAGAAAAAGGAGATTCCATTTCCCTTTCTCTCCTTCTATTCCTGCTCCCTCCATGTTTTTTCTTCATTCCTCTCCTCTCTTCCTTTTCTTCCTTCTCTTTCTCTTCCTCCTCTTCCTCCTGCTCATCCTCTTCTCACTCCTCTTCCTTCTCCTCCTTTTCTATCTCTTCTTCCTTCTCCTCCTCCTTATTTTCCTCCTCCTCTTCCACGTCTTCCTCTTGCCCCTCCTTTTCCTCCTCCTCCTTCCCTTTCTTTTTCGCCCTTTCTTCCTCTTCCTCCAGTGGTGGAATTCAAATCATTTAACAACTGGTTCTCTGCCCTAATGACCAGCTGGGTAGGCATGGCTCTATGGTCATGTGAATGGGTAGGCATGGGCAACTCAGTGTCACTCATGTCAATGGGCGCTTTGCCTTAGCTGTTGCAATGTAGCAAGGGTTAACCAAAGAGGCAGTTTCTGTAAGCAGGGCAATAAATATCAGGCTAGAAACAACACCAGAATGTTTCCTTCCTGTCTTCCTTACAGGATTAGCCTTGTAAAGTGGAAAAAACCAAAAGGAGATTTCTTCCAACAACTGGTTTTCCAAACTGCTTAGAAAGTTAACAGCCCGTTCTCCCGAATAGGTGGCAACTGGCTGAATCCCGCCACTGTCTTCCTCCTTCTCCTCCTCCTCCTCCTCCTCCTCCTCCTCCTCCTCCTCCTCCTCCTCCTCCTCCTCCTCCTCCTCCTCCTCCTCCTCGCTATCCTCCTCTTTTCTTTCTCTTCTTCTTTCTCTTTCTTCTCCTTTCCTCCTCCTCCCACTTCCTTTTCTCCTCCCCTTCCTTCTCTTCCTCCTTCCTTTTCTCTCTTCCTCTTCCTCCTCTTTGTCTCCTGCTCCTCTTCTTCTGCTTCCACTTCCTTTTTCTCCCCCTCTTATTCTATCTCCTCCTCTCATTTGTTCTGTAGAAACCTTGGTGCATGCTGTCACTAGAACAGGGCCTCCGGCTCCCCTCTGTTTTTAAACAAATCCCAAAATTCTCTTCTTTTTACATCCGCTATTAAATGTCACCAAGGAAATACACGGCCTGAGGCAACCCTGATGCCACTACAATTTCTCCCCCAAACTTAAAAGAGCTTTTGGAGGCTAGATTTCTACCAGGGAAGCCCCTTGGAAAAAGGGTTACATCCTCTCTCCTTCAATTCTAATTCTGCTCTTGGCTTTTGTCCATTCTTAAAGGAAGGATATGACCTTGACAAATAATTCTTGACCTGATTAATTTTCCCTGACCATTTCTCTTTTTTTAAAAAAAAACATCCCTAGAAAAATGAATGTACTGGAACGCACAACAGTCAGGGAATACTGTTCTGACCCCCCTCGTCCCACACCAAAACACTCTGAGCCAAAGATACTTTACGGAATTTATTAACAGACATACAGGTCCTTGGCAGCAATCCAGCACAGATAAGCCTTGGCAGCAATCCAGCCTGCCGAGCTCACAATACTGCTCTCCAACATTAGTTAATGCGTTGACTTCTGCAAAAGGGGCGTGTGCACCAGCATTCCTTTTATAGTCTGGAGAGGAGCCTAATTACCACCAGCTGAGTGCAATTGATTGATTGATTGATTATATTTCTATGCCGCCCTTTTCCCCGGAGGGGACTCAGGGCGGCTCACAATCCAGGTCAAGGGGGGGGGGCGTACAAATAAGGGAAAGAAGAAAAAAAAAGCATGAAACAAAACAGTACCACAATTTAAAAGCACACAACAACCATACCATTCGAGAGGGGACAAAAGCTCATTAGCCCCAGGCCTGTCGGAACAGCCAGGTTTTAAGGGCTTTGCGGAAGGCCTGGAGGGTGGTGAGGGTTCGAATCTCCACGGGGAGCTCATTCCAGAGGGCCGGAGCAGCCACAGAGAAGGCCCTCCTCCGGGTGGTCGCCAATCGGCATTGGCCAGTGGATGGAATTCGGAGGAGGCCTAATCTGTGGGATCTAATCGGTCTATTGGAAGTAATTGGCAGCAGGCGGTCTCTCAAGTACCCAGGTCAAGTACCTCCTGTAACTGCGTAATTGTTCCTTATGCCTATTAGCTCTCTGGGGCCGGGCATCTAGGAACAACTCCCTTGGCTCCTCCCTACTGCTGACGTCCAGATCACACTCCCTTGTTTCCTCCCCACTGGTCCAAGGCTCAGGCACCTCCTGGTGGGCAACCATCCTCTCTGCGCCCTGCTTGGAGTTGGAACCCTGTCAAGGGTCCTCCACATCCTCCAGAGCCGACTCATAGGGCCCCTCGCTGTCAGAGTCTAGTGGCAGCTCCAATGGCTCCTACTGGGCCACAATAGGATACCAAGATAAACACCAAGGTTATCACTAGACCAACAAGCAAGCTGTAAACAGCATCCATATCCATGAACTACTAACTCAGACAAGCAATCAACAGTAAACAACAGCCTAAGAAAGGACCCACCAAGAACACTCCCACTGATGTGGCCCACCAGCAGCCAGCGGAGCTGGCAACAGATTCGGAGAGTGAGGAGGTTGGGGAGGAACATGGGCCAGTCCTGGAGTCTGGAAGGCTCTGATGAGGGCTCTGTGTCAGAGGCAGAGAGGGGTCCAGGGCCGTATGCCAGTTATCAGCTGCCTTTAGAGTCAGACATCAGGAAAGCAGATGAACAGCTGGAGCTTGTTCCCAGTGTGTGCATACGCAAAGTTGCCAGACGAAGGGAACAGCTAAAGAACAGGGGTCGAATTGGGAGTAAGGCCACAGGTGGATGATGAATGGCCCCTCCCAGAGGAAATAAAAGAGTGGACGATGAATGGCCCCTCCCAGAGGAAATAAAAGAGGAGCGAAAGGGGAGTGGAGTTTGCAGGAGACCATGAGTTCGTCTAATTGGTTTGTGACTCTTCGAGACTCTTTGCCAAGTTTTGCAGAGATCGGCCTGGCAGCTCTCCAAGCCAGATAAGGTCTGTGACTATAAATCCTCCCTTGAAAGACTTTGCCAGCTGTGAATGAGCAGAATTCGCAATAAATAAATGAAAGGGGGTTTTGTCGGGACCAGGAGTTTGCTCCTGGAAGAGCTTTGAGAGTTGCTCTTGGGAAGCCTCAGTCAGAACACCCACCAACACTGAAAAGGCAAGTCGCTGGCATATATAAACAGAGAGCAAGCCAGAGGTGGGCTGTACATATGTTAACAACTGGCTCTCTGGAAATGTGAGTGCGCCCCTGTGCATGTTCACTACACTTGCGTGTGTGCCTTCCTCGCTTTTGCACGGCTTCAAATACAAAACTAATCATCTCAGGCAGCTTTACTGAGTACAGCAGGCAAGGCGCAGCAGTCAACTGGGCTGTGAAGGTGGGGAGCAAAGCCAAAAAGTGAGATAAATAGGACAGGCTAACATGGGGTGGGGGGCGGGCCAGCTGGTGGCTGGAATTACTAGTTTGCCCGAAGCAGTCCCACCAGGCAGCAGCCCACCACTGGAGCAAAACCCATTCCCTTCTAGCATGGATGATGTTATCTAGTTGGGTTGTGAAGTGTCTGCTAGAAAACAACCAAACTTTGAAAGAGATACCTATAACAATAGAAAAAGAAAGGAAGGAAAGGAGGGGAGGAAGGAAGTAGAGAATGGAGGGATGAAGGAATGGAAAGGAGTGGAGGGTGGAAGAGAGAGAAAGAGAAGGAGAGATAGTAGGAGAGGAAGAAGAAGTGTGGAGGAGAGGTAAGGGAAGAAGAAAGAGGTAAGGAGAGATGGGTGGAAGGGAGAGAAAGAGAAGGAGAGGAGGGTGGAAGGGAGAGAAAGAGAAGGGAGAGATAATAGGAAGGGAAGAGAAAGAGTGGAGGAGAGGTAAGGAAAGGGAGGAGGAAGAGTGGAGGTAAGGGAAGAAGAAAGAGGTAAGGAGAGGTGGGTGGAAGGGAGAGAAAGAGAAGGAAAGGAGGGAGGAAGAGAGAGAAAGAGAAGGAGACAGGGCAGGAAGGAGAAGAAAGAGGGTAGGAGTAGGGGAGAGGTAAGGGAGGGAAGAAGGGGATGGAGAGGAGGAAGGAAGGAAGTAGAGAAGGAAGGGAGGGAGAAAAGAAAAGAAAGAGAAAATAAGGTGGTGTCATAGCGGGTGCGAAGGATGGTAAACAAAGCATTCCAAACTATACCTTATAACCTTTTAAATGGAATAATAATAATATTAGAATGGCAAAGAAAAAGAATAACTATGTGAATGTATACCTATAACTGTATGTAAGAGAATAAATGACAGTAAAAATATAAAGCACAATATAGGCAAATAATATTTGGTCATAAGTAGCTAAGTATAAATAAATATAGAATTGTACATAAAAATGGATAACGAATAAGGAGATTATGAATGAAAGATAGAAATGTATAGAAGGGAAAACACTAACTGCAAAGAAACCGATTCGAAACTGCGGTATGATATACGATGGAACTTATTGTTCCTATGTTGTTTTTAAGTCATGTATTTGATTCTGTTGATGTGCTTATGTGTTTAAAATAAAAATTTATTAAAAAAAGAAAACAACTAAACTTAGAGAGCACCAAAGAACCCATAGTCCTCCTTCTCTCCACAAACCCCACTTCCTTCTAGCATGGATAATGTTACCTAGTTGGATAATGAAATGTCTACAAGAAAACCACCAAGCTGAGAGAGCACCAAGGACCCCACAGTTCAACCCTGGCTCCTCTAGATCCCTCAAAGGGAAGGAGGTGTCCCCGAAGGCTTCATCCACAATCCTATCTTTTGCAGCCTTCCACAATTGGGTAGGTAGAATGTGTGTATCAGTGGTGAGTTGCAGGCGGTACGCCCTGGTACGAGGGTACCGGTGCCTGCCGAGAGCACTGTACTGGAACAGTACCCTGAGGGCCCACCCGCTCGCCCTCCTTATCTGTATCTGAGCTCTTCGGCACTTCTGCACACATGCAGGAAGTGTACGGCACCTGCAAAGCTCCACTGAGCAGCTGGAATGTCGCAGAGGCATCGCAGAGCACCACAGAGGCATCACGGAGCATTACGGAGGCGTTGCTGAGCGTCACAGGAGGTAAGTACACATACACGCGCTGCACACGTTCATGTGGTGGATGCCGGGCCCCATTGCACCGTACCAGTTGCAACGGGATCCAGAACCCACCACTGGTGCGTATCTCTGCAGACTTTGATTCACAAGCAAACTTTGCTTCCATCTTTCCTCCACAGTAGGCTCACATTTGCGAACCAGTAGCAAAGGTAATTGAATCCCACCACTGGTGGAAACAATCAAGGAGAGAAGCAACTTAGAAGTAAGGAGAAATTTCCTGACAGTTAGAACAATTAATCAGTGGAACAGCTTTGCCTCCAGAAGTTGTGAATGCTCCAACACTGGAAGTTTTCAACAAGAGGTTGGATAACCATTTGTCTGAAGTGGTGTAGGGTTTCCTGCCTAGGCAGGGGGTTGGACTAGAAGACCTCCAAGGTCCCTTCCAACTCTGTTATTCTATTCTAATCTCTGCTCATCTGAGTGTTGATTGCTGGCAAAGAGGTAACAGAGTAATGGAGTTGGAAGGGACCTTGGAGGTCATCTAGTTGAACCTCCTGCTCACACGGGAGACCTATACTAGGGATTCGAACCGCTGAACTGCTGACATTTCTGATCAACAAGCTCAGTATCTTAGCCACTGAGCCACCTTCTTTTTTTTTCCTTTTGGGATTTTGGAAAGGCCTGCAAGAAAACCCACCAAGTTCAGAGAACACCAAGGACCTCACCCTTCAACCCTGAGCGACAATATTCTCTTCTATGGGGGCGAAGCTGACATCCATCGCTACCTTATTGGTCAGAGCTAATCAAAAGCCCCTTCCCAGGGGCAAACTGGATGGCACCAATTTTGCACTGGAGCACATGTTCCCCGCTGGGCTGAAAGGATCCCGACGATGGTGATCCACCCCCTGCAGTGGTTTGTTTTTAGGAATCAGCTCAAGGGATTCCCTCGGGGGACGATCCTATCAGAGTCAGCAGCGGGGTCCACGGCCTGACCTCTCACGCAGGATTCCTGTGGCGCTCTGTTGCTGATGGAGCCGGATTTTAACATCACAGTGGAAAATAATTTGCACGACAGCCTAACAGCTGCAAACCAATTAGAAAATCAGCTTGATGTTTGGGAGATGCCGAAGGCTATTTTAATAAATATGCTTATGCGTCAGTATCACGCTATTGACTAATTCAGGGCTACGGGCAGAGCACCGAGGTTCAAGAAACGGAGGAGCGTTTGCTGAAGTTTTTTATGAACGTATCTCTTTTTTTTTTGTTGTTTAATGGCTTGGCATGAAAAGCCATGCCAGATCAATTCTCAGGGGTAGAGAGATGGTTTTTAAGGAGGGGTGAATTGCGAGGAAGAAGGAAGCGTGCAAACTTTTTCAAACCAGAATAACCAATTCAGAAGGGAAATTGGAGTTCATCTAGTCCAACCCAATGCTCAAGCCTATACCATTCTGGATAAATGACTGTCCAGACTCTTCTTAAAAGCCTCCAGTGATGGGACACTCACAACTTGGGAAGGCAAGTTATTCCATTGATTAATTGGTCTCACGGTTAAGAAATTCCTCCTTAGTTCTAGGTTGTTTCTCTCCTTGGTTAGTTTCCATCCATTGCTTCTTGTCCCACCCTCAGGTGCTTTGGAGAATAGCTTGACTCAGTGGGGAAAATCTATTTTTGTTTTTGCCACTGGTTCGGTGGGTGTGGCTTGGTGGTGGTGGGTCCTGTGACTGGGTAGCTGTGACCAATTTTTGTTCACTTTTTAAAGCATTTTTTCCCTACCTATCCGCTTGAATGGATAGTAAAAAAAAATGCTTTAAAAAGTGGGGGGGGGGGGGGGAGGTTCTGATGATTGTGCAGATCAGCTGTCAGCCACTTGATAATTGGAACCTGGTTTTTCAGTTTTTAAGCATTTTTACTACCAGTTCAGGCAAACCAGTAGCTTTTTTTTTTTTTTTTTACCACCAGTTTGGGCAAACTGATCCAAACCCGTAGCATTTCACCCCTGGTTCAGATCCTTTCCGTCAGTTCTCATTCTTGAACTGGCTCCCAGATCCGTTAGATCTCAATCACAGTTTCGATGGCTGTCTCTCTGCAGAGCGATCATGTTAAGCATCAATGGGATAATTCTCTATTCCCCAGAAAAGGATATAATGTCGAAATAATCACCTTGGTTGGTGCTTCTGAATCTCTCCTCATTTTTATTTTATGCCTCCGTTGAAACTTCAGTCTCCTGGATCAAATTTGGCAGGTGGTTAAGGGCTCCTGTGGCAGGATCATGTATTCTAATGGTTGCTGTAAGGGTCATAGCTAAATTTTAAAGTTGTCTGAAGTAAAGTTTGATTGAAGGCTGAACTCTTTGAGATGATGTAATGAGGAGGCTTGTGTCCTTAAAGATTGTTGGGCCATTGTTCTGACCTAGCCTTCCCCGAAAAGCATGAAGCAGATTCCTGGTCCTGACAAAACCCTTTTTATCAAACAAATGTGAATTCTTCTCATTCACATTCAGCAAAGGCCTGGCAAACAGTCTTCCAAAGGAGTATGTATGACTACAGACCTTATCTATCTTGGAAAGCTGCCATGTAAATATTTTCCAAACGAGGTGCTGTGCAAGGAAAGACTGGGCACAGAGTCTCTGAGACTCACGGACAGATCTTCACACTCCTGAAACGAATGAACAAATTGTTTCCTGCAAAAGCCCCCTCCCCTTTTGCTCCTCTTTTATTTCCTATTGGAGGAGCCATTCAATGTCCACTTGTGGCTTTACTCCCAAGTTGACCCTGATTTCTTAGCTGTTATTTTCTTCTGGCAGCTCTGCGCATGCGCAATGTCAGCGTTCCAAATATCATGCAGAATTAAATCAGAGTCCAAGGCAAAACTATCCTTCAAGTTCCAATTTAATAAGACAGACATGTTGGCATCGTACTGTGGAATCCCAATTCTGGAAGTTACCTCAGATTCCCAGTTGAAAGTTCATGATCTTGTCCCCACACCCGCAAATCCATCACATGGTCCAATCTTCTTCTTCCACGCTGGCATCTCCACCCAGCTGCTTCCGGTCCGGTGCAGAGGTGCAGAGACGAACGATGACCTTGGCTTCTAGAAAAGAATGACAACACATTCCACAATCCTACTCCTTTCTATTCCCCCCTCCCAACTACTACACCAATGAAACAGCATATTGAAATAAGAGAGACTGTAGCAGGCCAAAGATCTTAAAAGGGATATAACTGCAGGCCTGACACGCACACTCGGAACAGGCTCCAGCCGTTCCTCTGCCTCACTGCTGTCTAGCTCCGAAGGCAGCTGAGAACTGCCAGACAGCTTTGGCTCCATCTCGGCCTCCGATGCAGAGCCCTCATTGGAGCCTTCTCCAGCCTCAAGGACTGTTCCATGTTCCTCCCCAATCTCTTCACTGTTCAAGGCCACTGGCGGCTGGCAGGCCACAACAGCCATTCCTATTGGCTTTCCTGGTTTGGATCTTGAGCGAAGGCTGATCCTACCATTTTGCCTAATTCTGCCCTTGTTCAAAAGATCCTGCCTTGAATGGATTAGCAAATCTGCCTTTATAAAAGCTGGCCTCAGCTTAGTATCTGCTTGGGGGCAGGGAACTGTGGCTCTGACTTTCTGTCTCCCTTAAGATTTGAGCCGTGGTGGCGCAGTGGTTAGAGTGCAGTCCTGCAGGCTCCTTCTGCTGACTGCCAAATTGCCTGCAATTTGGCAGTTCAAATCTCACCAGGCTTAAGGTGGACTCAGCCTTTCATCCTTCCGAGGTGGATCAGAAGAGGACCCAGATTGTTGGGGTCAACAGGCTGACTCTGTAAATCAGAGAGGGCTGTAAAAGCACTGCAAAGCGGTATATAAGTCTGACATAGCTATAGCCGAGATGGCGCAGTGGTTAGCGTGCAGTACTGCAGGCCACTTCAGCTGACTGTTATCTGCAGTTCGGCTGTTCAAATCTCACCGGCTCAAGGTTGACTCAGCCTTCCATCCTTCCGAGGTGGGTGAAATGAGGACCCAGACTGTGGGGACGATATGCTGACTCTGTAAACCGCTTAGAGAGGGCTGAAAGCCCTATGAAGCGGTATATAAGTCTAACTGCTATTGCTATAGCTATTTCTCTTTCTCTTTTAGGGGAATTATAATATTCTGCCCTTTTAATATTTCTAGAATATTTCATTCTTCTAGGAGAGGGGTGGGTGCCAACTTTCTACAGTTTAAGGGTTTTTGACATTGCGCTTGTACTGATCTGCCAGTTGCTAAAATATCATCCGTGAAAGCAATAACCTTTTTTGAACCCTCATGGAGTTTCTGTCATCTTCTGCTAGAAGAGCTCAGGAGCCTTGGTGATTCTGAAGCTCAACCCTGCAACAGAATCTCCCGTGGGATGCTACGAATGTTTTCAAACTTAGCACGCTGGTCAGATGTATTTGCCAGAGGCTACATTCAGTTTGGAAAATAGCCCAGTCCCTTTTGTGCGTTTGGGAATGGACGGCATATAAATTAAGTCAGCCGGTAAATATTTTTCTCACAGTACAGAGCAACGAAGATTGATTAGGGGACTTGGAGGATAAAACACAGGAAGAAAGATTGCAGGAATTGGGGGTGTTTAGTTTAATGAAAAGAAGGACAAGGGATGACATGATAGCAGTGTTCCAAAATTTGAGGGGCTGCCACAGAGAGAAGGGGAGTCAAGCTATTCTCCAAAGCACCTGAAGGCCAGACAAAGAATAATGGATGGAAACCGAACAAGGACAGATTCAACCTAGAAATAAGGAGGAATTTTCTGACAGGGAGAGCTATCAACCACAGGAAGAGAAGTTGCCTTCAGAAGTTGCAATGCGCTCTACATGGGGCAGCCCTTGAAGAGTATTCGGAGACTTCAACTCGTCCAGAATGCAGCCGCGCGAGCGATTGTGGGTGCACCTCAGTACACCCCCGTTACACCTATCCTCCGCGAGCTGCACTGGTTACCGATCAGTCTCCGGATACGCTTCAAGGTGCTAGTCGTAACTTATAAAGCCCTTCATGGTATTGGATCTGGGTACTTGAGAGACCGCCTGCTGCCAATTACCTCCCACAGACCCATTAGATCTCACAGGGTTGGCCTCCTCCGGGTGCCATCTACCAGCCAATGCCATCTGGCTATTACCCGGGGGAGGGCCTTCTCTGTGGCAGCTCCAGCCCTCTGGAATGAACTCCCCGCAGGGATTCGGACCCTCAACTCTCTCCAGGCCTTCTGAAAAGCCATCAAAACCTGGCTTTGCCGGCAGGCCTGGGGGTGATGAGTTCCCTCCCCTCTCGACATGTATGGTTGTGCGACTGTTGCTTATTTTTATTATTTGTATTTCGTTTTTATGTTCCCCTTTTTCCCCTTTTGAATTGTTCGCCGCCCTGAGTCCTCCCGGAGAAGGGTGGCATATAAATAATAAAATTCAATTCAATTCAATTCAAAAGTTGTGGGAACTTCATCACTGGAGGCTTTCAAGAAGAGACTGGGCTGCCATGTGTCAAAAATGGAGGAGGGGGGTTGGACTAGATGACCTACAATGTCCCTTCCAACACTCTTAATCTGTATTTGATAGCAGTCTTTCACTATTTGAGGGGCTGCCACAAAGAAGAGGAGCTCAACCCATTCTCTAAAGCACTTGAAAGCAGGGCAAGAAGCAATGGATGGAAAGAAGGAAAGAACCAACCTGAAAGTAAGGAGGAATTTCCTGACCGAACAATTAAAAAGGGGAACAAATTTTTCTCCAGAAGTTGTGAATGCTCCAACACAGCAGGTTTTTAAGAAGAGACTGGACAATCATTTGTCTGAAATGGTGTAGGATTTTCTGCCTGAGCAGGGGGGTGGAATAGAAGGCCTCCAAGGAGGGAGGGAAGCAAGGAGGGAAGGAAGGAGGGAAGGAAGGAGAGAAGGAGAGAAGAAAGGAGGGAAGGAAGGAGGGAAGGAAGGAGAGAAGGAGAGAAGAAAGGAGGGAAGGAAGGAGGGAATGTAGGAGAGAAGGAAGGGGGGAAGGAAGGAGGAAAGGAAGGGGGAAAGGAAGGAGAGAAGGAGAAAAGAAAGGAGGGAAGGAAGGAAGGAGAGAAGGAGAGAAGAAAGGAGGGAAGGAAGGAGGGAAGGAAGGAGTAGGAGAGAAGAAAGGAGGGAAGGAAGGAGGGAATGTAGGAGAGAAGGAAGGGGGGAAGGAAGGAGGAAAGGAAGGGGGAAAGGAAGGAGAGAAGGAGAAAAGAAAGGAGGGAAGGAAGGAAGGAGGGAAGGAGAGAAGGAGGGAAGGGGAAGGAGGGAGGGAAGGAAGGGGAGTAGGAGAGAAGAAACGAGGGAAGGAAAGAGGGAGGGAAGAAGAAGTAGGACCGTTGTAAGATAAGATGGATCTATGGGATGTTAAAAAAGCAATTTTCAAGTATATTGTCAACAGTAGGAAAAATTGTCATATAATTGTGAATGTATATATGAAATTGATAAAATAATTTTTTTTAAAAAAAAGAAGGCCTCCAAGGTCGCTTCCAACTCTATTATTTTGTTATTCTGTAGTACTCTTTTGGGGGGGCCTTTTACGATCTACAGAAATGTCACCTTTTTCATATATTTTTTTCTTAGAGATTGATACCACTGAAATACATAAACATAATTTCTGAATTTCTCCTAATTATGCATCACTCCTTTGTTCTTTTCACCTCCATTTTTTTCTCTGTTGGAATAAAAAGGTGGAAATCCTGCAGGAAGTGTGTACATGACATAAGTATTATCTTCACTTAAAACAAGGTCAACGAGATCTCCTTGAAGTAATTTAATGTCCCCAAACACTCTTTCTCCCTTGCTTCTACCTGAAGGAAACCACACAGCTGAAAAGATTATCCAGTTCCTAGCTTCTACTTATATATAGAGAGAGAAGCACATATTGATGTTCTTTATGGCTTCTTTGAGTTATAAATTCTCCCTATCTGCTCCAAAGGACCTTCTGAGTGGATGGAGAACCATCTCTGACTTTATTGCTTATAGTAAGCATCAGGCCCTTCAGAATGAATGAGGTCCTTTATGATGATGGTACTCTTGGTGGTAACAATAGGAATAGCCCTTAGACTTATATACCGCTTCACAGTGCTTTTACAGCCCTCTCTAAGCTGTTTACAGAGTCAGCCTTTTGCCCTCAAAAATCTGGGTCCTCATTTTACCCACCTCGGAAGGATGGAAGGCTGAGTCAACCTTGAGCCAGTGAAAATCGAACTCCAGACAGTGGGCAGAGTTGGCCTGCAGTACTTCATTCTAACAATTGTGAAGGAAGGAAGGAAGGAAGGAAGGAAGGAAGGAAGGAAGGAAGGACTAGCAATAGCAATAGACATATATACCACTTTACAGTGCATTTACAGCCCTCTCTAAGCAGTTTACAGAGTCAGCCTATTACTCCCACCAATCAGGATCCTCATTTTACCCACCTCGGAAGGATGGAAGGCTGAGTCAACCTTGAGCCGGTGAGATTTGAACTGCCGAACTGCAGCTAGCAGTCAACTGAATTAGCCTGCGGTACTGCACTCTAACCACTGAGTCACCCCAGTAGAGAGAGACGCCATCAATTAAGTTGGTTCTCTATCCATGATCACCACCCTAAGATGCTCCATCCATGGTTTGGAGGAGATGCATTCCATCTGAACCTGGGCTTGGAGCATGTGGGCTCCAGAAGAAGCATTCTAGAGGGAGGTAGAGGGGGGAAAAGGAAGATTGTTAGCTTATAGATGCAGAGGAATAAGGTGAGGCAGAAACATTTAGACTAAGGGTATCGAACTCAATTTCATTGTGGGCTGCATCAGGCCTGTTTTTGACTTCAGGGATCCGGGTGGGGCCGATTGGGTGTGTGTAGTTAACTGGGTGGGCATGGCCAGCTTGATGCCACTCACTGGGCGTGACCATCTGGGTGGGTGTGGCCAACTGGGTGGGTGTGGCCAGCTGCTGGCATGTTTCCCCTTTGAATTGGGTAGACCATGCCGAAGCGATGCTGGCCCGATGTTTCCTTTTCGCACTGGGTAGCCACGCAGGCTGGCTCGTTATATCTTCCAGGACAGCCCTGTGGGCCAGATCCAACCACATCGTCAGCCGGATCCAGCCCACAGACCCTGCATTTGACACCCGTGACTTAGAATGAGAGTGGCCGATATGTAGTGTAGGAAGTTAAAACCCACCCCTCTCCTAGAAAATGAAATATTTTAGAAAATATTAAAAGGGCAGAATATTTCCCCTAAAAGGGAGGCAGAAACTCAGTCCCCCCCACCTCTGTCAATGGGCCATTAAGGCCTGAGCCAGTCTATTCTACATAACAAAGATCTATCTCCTTCAGTCAGAGGAATCTTAAAGCCCTTTCATTACATTATCACCTAGCAACAGATTCAGCCTAGGATACAGTCAGCCTACAAAGTTAGCTAAGACCCCTGTCCCCTCAGAGTCTGACAGTAATGGGAAGTAGTGGGCTTGAAGATTAATAAAAATAAAACAAAAATTCTGGTAAAAAATATAACAGAAAAACAAAAAAGATAGTTGATGGTGAAACTGGACATACAGGTGGTGAAAAAAGTGAAATATTTGGGTATTCAATTGACATCAAGGCATATAACACTAAAGGAGGATAACTATTATAAGATGAGAAAACAATTAAAAATAGATTTGGAAAGATGGAAAAACCTACAATTATCATTGATGGGAAGAATAGCAGTAGTAAAGATGAATATATTACCAAGATTGCTATACCTATTCCAAACAATACCGATAAAACTAGAGAAACAATTCTTTGAAGCTATGTTCTTTAAAGCATGTGATCCCCTTTTCCCCAGGACCACAAAACATGGCGTCCAGCCCACCACCATTAAACCATCTTTCCAAGCAGCCTCTATGTTTCCAGTGTCTTTCTCCCCACTTGGAACTGAACCCAGATGGACATTTCTTCCAACAGGAGGATGGTAAGGAAGACGAAGAAAAAAGCAGAGAAGATCATCGAGTAGAGGAAGGAAGGGAAGTCTTGCCTGGCTTGCCCCTTAAGACCCTTCTAGATTTGCACTGACTGAAACCCAGGTGAACCTCTACTGAGTTTGGCTTGAAATGGGCCAATGGCTTGGAACTGGCTGGCTGAACTCTTGCGACTCCACACCATGGCGTCCATGAATGGAACAAAACTGCCTTTTTTTGGTGACTGTGATTTTCATGCTTCAGAATCCATGTTTCATAGAGGGCCAGATAGGGGTGGGATTCTACTGGTTCTGATCGGTTCAGGTGAACCGGTAGCTCCGACTATCAGCTGGAAGCGAACCAGTTCGCTCTGACTTTCAGCTGGGCCCACCTGCCTGCCCCTGCGCTATACTCTCCTATATTCCCTTTTCTGAAGCCCAGCTGATAGGCGCGGCAGAGTGGATTGCCCCCCCTCAGCTGTTTTGCCCCAGGACTGCAGTAGAAGGTAAGTTTTCAAACTCGCTGCTTGAGTACTCAGCAAACCGTTTGTTACAACAGTTGAGTCCAGTGGTGGGATTCAGCCAGTTCGCACCTATCCGGGAGAACCGGTTCTTAACTTTCTAAAAGGTCCAGAGAACTGGTTGTTGGAAGAAATCTTCTGGTTTTTTTCCGCTTTACACAGCTAATCCTGTAGGGAAAGTAGGAAGGAAACATTCTGGTGTTGTTTCTAGCTTAATCTTTATTGCCCTGCTTACAGAAACTGCCTCTCCGGTTAACCCCTATTACATTACAGCTAAAGCGAAGCGCCCATCGACCTGAGTAATGTTGAGTTGGCCACGCCCACACAGTCACATGACCACTAAGCCCTACCTACCCACCTGGTCATTAGGACAGAGAACCGGTTGGTAAATTATTTGAATCCCACCATTGGTTGAGTCCCACCACTGGGGCCAGACAGGGATGGCGTAGGGGAGAGTTTCTCAACCTTCTAAGGAGGTTGAAGATCTGTGAACTTCAACTCCCAGAATTCCCCGGGTGGCAAGGCTCTTGAAGTCCACCTATCTTAAACTTCCTGAGGTTGCAGAACCTTAGTGTACAGCCGGGATGGCAAAGCTATGGCACCTGTGCCAGAGGTGGCACGCAGAGCCCTCTCTGCTGGCACACGTCCTGTTGCCGACCAGGTCAGACCTCCGCGGCATTTCTTTTGGGAGCTTCTGATTCCCCGCAAATGTTGAAACAGAAGCTCACAAAAGAAAAAGAACTTACCTCTTGCTGTGCTCCCAGTGTTGGAATGCCCAGATTCCTGCCAGCCAGACTCTGCTGCACATGTGTGCACCTTTCAGTTTGGGCATGTGCCAGAGGTGGGTTCCTACCAGTTTGCACCTATTCAGTAGAACCGGTTCATCAAATCTACCAAACCGGTTAGAAGAGATTCCACCAGTGGACCCGGAAAGCAGGCCACACCTACAGAAGAGGTTCCAAACTTTTTTGAAACCCACCACTGGTCCTTGGATATGATTATTCTACACTATCATGCTCCTATTTATAAAACTCAGTGCCTCTGTGAAAGGTAAGGATGACTACTGCGTTTGTGGTGCAATCAGAACATTGCGTGTGTTGAAGTTGTTTTAACGCAAACCAAAGATGCCTTTTAAAAAACAAGTTTACATCCTATTCTTCTGCATGCCAGTGCTGTGTGTGAGGTCATTTAAGGTGGTTCTGACAAGTGTCGTCGGCATCTTCATATCCGGTCACATGGGCAGCAAGCCACTCCTACAAAGGAGGCCACACCCACGAACAATTTTTGAAATCCACCACTGGCATGCGCATACACAGATTGGGCACTCGGTGTCTAAAAGGTTCGCCATCACCAGTATAGGATATAAATCTTCAACTCATGACGGTTCACTTAGCAATTGTTTGGAGTTACGGCAGAGCTCCTAGGGGTACTTATGATCCAGTGGCCACTCCTCCCCCCATGGTCACATGACGGGATGTCAAGGGCTCGGCAACCAGCCCGCATTTACAGCTGTTTCCAACATCCCATGGTCACGCGACCATATTTTATAACAGTTTTGCTTAATTTATTTCTGGTTTCCAGCAAAACTGGCCCATTGGCTCACTTAACAACCACACCATTACTTAATGACCATTGCAAAAAAAGGCTGTAAAATCAGTCGTGCTGGTGATCTGATTTATGACCATCATGAATTAAAACCCTAATAGACAGGAACCATGATGGTTACAAGTCAAGGACTTACCTGTAAAGCAATAGAATAGAATAGAATAGAATAGAATAGAATAGAATAGAATAGAATGGAATGGAATGGAATCGAATGGAATGGAATCGAATGGAATGGAATGGAATGGAATCGAATGGAATATTGCAATATCGGATAAAAGAACAGAATAGAATATTGGAATAAAGAATAGAATAGAATGGAATGGAATAAAGAATAGGATAGTATATCGGAATTAAGAATAGAATAGATGGAATGGAATGGAATAGAACAGAATAGAAAATGAATAGAATAGAATAGAATTTATTCTATTCTAATAGAATTTAGTTTAATTTAATTTAATTTATTAATTTAATTTAATTTAATTTAATTTAATTTATTAGCGGCCACAGATTAGGCCTCCTCCGAATTCCATCCGCCGGCCAGTGTCGACTGGCGACTACTCGGAGGAGAGCCTTCTCTGTGGCCGCTCCGACCCTCTGGAACGAACTCCCCGTGGAGATTCGAACCCTCACCACCCTCCAGACTTTCCGCAAAGCCCTTAAAACCTGGCTATTCCGACAGGCCTGGGGCTAAAAAGCTTCTACCCCCTTCTCGAATGGTATGACTGTTGTGTGTTTTAAATTATGTATTGTTGCGTGTTGTTTTAATTTTTTTGTCTGTATCCCCCTCCCTTAGTTGAGTTGTGAGCCGCCCTGAGTCCCCTTCGGGGGAAAAGGGCAGCATATAAATAAAATAAACATTCAACATATTGTATTATGAAACAAATAAAAACAATATAAATTGAAAGATACAAGCAACATGGTTATAGTAATAAGTTGGAAGAGATAGATACTAGTAAAGAAGAGAAGAATAATAGTAATATAGAATAGAATAGAACAGAATAATAATATTTAATAGAATAGGATAATAGAATAGAATACAGAATTGAATAGAATATAGACTAGAATAGAATGGAATGGAATAGAACAGAACAGAATAGAATAACAGAGTTGGAAGGGACCTTGGAGGTCTTCTAGTCCAACCCCCTTCTTAGGCAGGAAAACTTACACCACTTCAGACAAATGGATATCCAACCTCTTCTTAAAAACTTCCACTGTTGGAGCATTCAGAACTTCTGGAGGCAAGCTGTTCCACTGATTAATTATTCGGTCAGGAAGTTTCTCCTTAATTTTAGGTTGCTTCTCTCCTTGATTAGTTTCCACCCATGGCTTCTTGCCCTGCCTTCAGGAGAATAGTTTGGCTCCCTCAGAGATCTTCTCCCACAGACCCCGCCTCAAAGTGACTTCCAAGGAACTGAGGCCACAGCTCCCAATATTCCTGACCTTGCTTCAAGTACCCATAATCACCAAGATGGCAGTAAGGAAGTCGATATATTTTGCAGTGTTCATAAGAAATTAATGACAGTCCAAAGTATCAAGGAGTCTTTTCGTTCCTCCCTCCCTCCGCACCCTCACCCATCGATATACACCACTGCCAAATGCCTTTTTTTGGCCTTATTATTTCTCCAAGGTATAAAATATTAAAATGGGTTTTTTTTATAGCTCCAGATGACCTTCAAAATTCACTGACTTCTGCCTGGCTATAATATTTTGGCTCGTTAATTTCACCGGTGATGTTCTGATTGGTAATTTTATTAAGTTTTGGAGCACAACCCTTGATTATAATAGGCTTCCCAGGACGATACACTCTTCAAGTCACGTTAGCGGAGCTGTCTCTTCTCTTCATTTTCTACGATTTAATAACAAATCGTCAGGAATATGTCCCCTTGCTTTCATGTTCCATCAAGGTCTTTCGGGAAAGCGCTGATGGGAGTATATCCTGTGCATCTTCGGCTTGAAATTTATTTGCCAAATTTATACACTATTGCAAATGAGATTTTGGTGCCTGAGAAGAGTTAAATTAAAAAGGGGCTCCACGCTAGAATCTGGGAGGCTGCATTCCAGCCCTGCCTTAGGCAGGAAAGCCGCTGGATGTCGTTGGGCCAATCACCAGGAGAATGGGAGTTCTAGTCCTTCCATAGGCAGGAAAGATGGCTGGGTGACTTTGGGCAAATCACCAGGAGACAGTGAGTTCTAGTCCTGCCATAAGCAGGAAAGATGGCTGGGTGACTTTGGGCAAATCACCAGGAGACAGTGAGTTCTAGTCTCACCTTAGACACAAAAGCCAGCTGATGTCTTTGGGCAAATCACCAGGAGACAGTGAGTTCTAGTCTCGCCAGGAGACAGTGAGTTCTAGTCTCGCCTTAGGCACAAAAGCCAGCTGATGTCTTTGGGTCAATCACCAGGAGACTGTGAGTTCTAGTCTTGCCAGGAGACAGTGAGTTCTAGTCTCGCCTTAGGCACAAAAGCCAGCTGATGTCTTTGGGTCAATCACCAGGAGACTGTGAGTTCTAGTCTTGCCAGGAGACAGTGAGTTCTAGTCTCGCCTTAGGCACAAAAGCCAGCTGATGTCTTTGGGTCAATCACCAGGAGACTGTGAGTTCTAGTCTTGCCAGGAGACAGTGAGTTCTAGTCTCGCCTTAGGCACAAAAGCCAGCTGATGTCTTTGGGTCAATCACCAGGAGACTGTGAGTTCTAGTCTTGCCAGGAGACAGTGAGTTCTAGTCTCGCCTTAGGCACAAAAGCCAGCTGATGTCTTTGGGTCAATCACCAATAGCAGATATAGCAATAGCAGATTTTTATATACCGCTTCATAGGGCTTTCAGCCCTCTCTAAGCGGTTTACAGAGTCAGCATATTGCCCCCAACAACAATCCGGGTCCTCATTTTACCCACCTCAGAAGGATAGAAGGCTGAGTCAACCCTGAGCCGGTGAGATTTGAACCACTGAACTGCTGATCTAGCAGTCAGCTGAAGTGGCCTGCAGTACTGCACTCTACCCACTGCGCCACCACGCCACCAGGAGACTGTGAGTTCTAGTCCTGCCATAAGCAGGAAAGATGGCTGGGTGACTTTGGGCAAATCACCAGGAGACAGTGAGTGCTAGTCTCGCCAGGAGACAGTGAGTTCTAGTCTCGCCCTAGACAGAAAAACCAGCTGATGTCTTTGGGCAAATCACCAGGAGACAGTGAGTTCTAGTCTCGCCTTAGGCACAAAAGCCAGCTGATGTCTTTGGGCAAATCACCAGGAGACAGTGAGTTCTAGTCTCGCCAGGAGACAGTGAGTTCTAGTCTCGCCTTAGGCACAAAAGCCAGCTGGTGTCTTTGGACCAACCACCAGGAGACAATGAGTTCTAGACCCTCCATAGGCAGGAAAGACGGCTGGGTGACTTTGGGACAACCACCAGGAGACAGTAAGCTCTAGTCCCACCTTAGCCATGAAAGATGACTAGGTGACTTACGTCTAGTCACTTTCTCTCAGCTCAGTTCACCTCACAGGGTTATTGTTGTTCCGGGGAAAATTTACTCCCCCAGGTGAGTGTTGTGAGGTTGCAACCACCAGAAAACAGCGTTCCTCACTCCACCCCCCCCCTTGTTCTACTACCAATAGTTCACATTTGGTGGGTGCGTCCACTTCACTTTAAAACATGGAGGCATCCATTGGATTTTATTTTCTAAGAATGCTGTTGGGTCCCCAGAGCAGAGGTGGGTTGCTACCGGTTCGGGCCGGTTCGGGCCTGGATCGCACAACTGGCAGCGGCCCAGGCCTGCCACGCCCCTGAACCTGTTCCCTCGCTGCCGCTTGGGCATCGCCATTTTGGATTTTAGTGACTGCGTGTGCGCAGTTCACTGTAAATTGTTCTATAAATTGCGAACCGGCAGTAACCATGGCAGCAACCCGCCCCCTGCCCCAGGGAGAATATTGTAAACCATGATAATGTTAGGCATTTGCAGCAGGCTTCCTGTTCCGAGGTGGCACAGTGGTTAAATGCAGCTCTGCAGGCTACTGCTAGATCAGCAGTTCAGCGGTTCAAATCTCACCGGCTCAGGGTTGACTCAGCCTTCCATCCTTCCGAGGTGGGTAAAATGAGGACCCGGACTGTTGGGGGCGATATGCTGACTCTCTGTAAACCGCTTAGAGAGGCCTGAAAGGCCTATGAAGCGGTATATAAGTCTACTGCTATTGCTATTGCTATTTTAAAATGTATTGTTTAGGTGAGGTAAGGAGCTCGGCAGACATATTTATTGGTGACACTTGGTGGGTCTTAGAACCACCATATATGGGCAGGGCTCCCAGTCCATGTTTGTTACTATGCAAAACATCTGAATGGCCACACTCTTTGATGGATCATTAGCTTAATGAGGGAAGACAGTAGACCCAATATACATTCATTTGGATCAGGTTTTTAATCAAATTTCTCTGATTTTTTTTTTTTAAATTTGCTGCCAAACTAGTTGAATGTTTGCTAGCCAATATTATGGCGAAATCCCAAGGATCATTCATCAATCAGTAACGATGTGATCAAATTCTGTCGTGGATTATTCCTTGGTCCAGGGTTGTAGGAGAGGAAAGGAGACCGAGAGGAGAAGGAGACAAGACCGAGAGGACACCTCCCGCAACCGCCGCAGAAGGATACCATGGTTGATGGTATCGAAGGCCGCTGAGAGGTCAAGGAGCACTAGGATAGAGGCATGGCCCCTATCCCTGGCTCTCCAGAGATCATCGATCAGCGCGACCAAAGCAGTTTCTGTGCTGTAGCCAGGCCTGAATCCAGACTGAAAGGAATCCAGATGATCGGTTTCATCCAAGGACCGCCGGAGTTGAAAGGCCACCACTTTCTCAACAACCTTCCCTACAAAGGGGAGGTTGGAAACTGGACGGTAGTTACTCAAGATGGCTGGATCCAAGGACGGCTTCTTCAGGAGGGGTCTCACCACCGCAGCCTTTAGAAGGAGCGGAAAGGATCCCTCCCAGAGAGAGGTGTTAACTATCGTCTGGATCCAGCCACGTGTCACCTCCCTGCTGTTCGCGACCAGCCAGGAGGGGCACGGGTCCAGTATACAAGTGGAGGCACTCACCGCTCCCATGGCCTTGTCCACTTCCTCAGGCGTGACAAGTTGAAACTCAGTCCATAAATTCCGCTCAAGACCTTTCCCCGGTACCTCGGCTGGCTCTGAGCAATTGGAGTCTAGGTCTGTCCGAATCCGAGTGACTTTATCCGCTAAAAACTGAACAAACTCCTCAACTCTACCTTGTAAAGGGTCATCTGCATCCCTCCCATTCAGGAGGGAGCGGGTTATTCTAAACAAGGCGGCTGGGTGCGATTCAGCGGACGCAATAAGAGCAGCAAAATGCGCACATTTTGCCACCCGTATTGCCACACGATAGGCTCTGACATAGGCTCTCATCAGTGCTCGGTCTGACTCAGAGTTACTGGCCCTCCAGCGGCGCTCTAGACGTCTCTTTTGGCACTTCATCTCCCAGAGTTCCTCGGTAAACCAAGGGGCTCTCCTGGATCCGCTACCTCGGAGAGGCCGTAAAGGCGCAATCCGGTTTAGAGCCCCCGCCGCCAAGAGGAGACTGAGAGGAGAGGAGACAAGACCGAGAGGAGAGAAGAAGGAGAGGAGACAAGATGAGACCGAGAAGAGAGGAGACAAGACCAAGAGGAGAGAAGAAGGAGAGGAGACTGAGAGGAGACCGAGAGGAGAGAAGGAGACTGAGAGGAGAAGGAGAGAAGAAGAAGAGAGGAGACCAAGAGGAGAAGGAGAGGAGAAGAAGAGGAAGAGAAGAGGAGAGGAGAGAATGGTTTTCTAATCTCTTATTTGAAAACATCCAGTGTTGGAGCATCCACAACTTTGGAGAACCATTTGTCTGAAATGGTGTAGGCTTTCCTGCCTGAACAGGGGGTTGGACTAGAAGACCTCCAAGGTCCCATCCAATTCTTTTATTCTGAAGAGAAGGGAAGAGAAGACTTCTGTTTCTGATTTAGCTCCGTTGTTCTTACCTTATCATGATCCAGGGACTCATCCAATGAATCCAGGACATATAGGAGGAAATAACTCTTCACAGACGCCTCCCACAGGATTCTGCACCACAAAATGTAACGATGGCTACCAGCTTGCGTGCTTTAAAGGATAATTAGATAAATTAATGGAGAGGAAGGCTTTTGATGGTGACTGGGCTTGATGGTTTTCTATTACCTCCAGTATCAAAAGTAATGTTCTGCCAACACTCCTTTGCCATTTCAGAAGCTTCTTCCCTTCGCCTTGTCCTCGGGGGACTTAAACAGTTCTGCCGAGTGTCTTGTCGTGCTATTTTTGAATTTAGTTGAATGGTGAAGTTGGCAGAAGACGCTCCTAGGTTTGATTCCTTCGCATTCTCCACATTGCCTTCCTTCTGAAGATCCCATGATCTTCTTCGGAAGCATCCCAAACAGGTGGCTCTTCTTCACGAGGTCTTCTGCTTGCACAGAACTGGAAAATGTGGGACACTCAGGAGTCCACAGAGCACAAGAGAGAAAGGACTGAGCAATGAAAGAAAATATTGTCAGAGTTTGTTGCAGAAATCCAGAAAGCACACCACAGGTAACTGGCTCAGCAGGATTCATTCACTTGTCTTCATGTACATAATAACACGTGAAGTAATATATACAATACCGAGACCCAGTGGTGGGATTCAAAATTGTTTACTACCGGTTCTGTGGGTGTGGCTTGGTGGGCGTGGCATGGCTTGGTGGGCATGGCAGGGGAAGGATACTGCAAAATCTCCAATCCCTCCCACTCCAGGGGAAGGATACTATAAAATATCCATTCTCTCCCCACTCCAGGGGAAGGATACTATAAAATATCCATTCTCTCCCCACTCCAGGGGAAGGATACTGTAAAATCTCCATCCCCCCCCCCACTCTAGGGGAAGGATACTGCAAAATCCCCATTCCCTCCCACCCCAGGGGAAGGATACTATAAAATCTCCATTCCCACCCCACTCCAGGGGAAGGATACTGCAAAATCCCCATTCCCTCCCCACTCCAGGGGAAGGATACTGCAAAATCTCCAATCCCTGCCACTCCAGGGGAAGGATACTGCAAAATCCCCATTCCCTCCCCACTCCAGGGGAAGGATACTGCAAAATCTCCAATCCCTGCCACTCCAGGGGAAGGATACTATAAAATCTCCATTCTCTCCCCACTCCAAGGGAAGGATACTGCAAAATCCCCATTCCCTCCCCACTCCAGGGGAAGGATACTGCAAAATCTCCATTCCCTCCCCACTCCAGGAGAAGGTTACTGCAAAATCCCCATTCTCTCCACACTCCAGGGGAAGGATGCTGCAAAATCCCTATTCCCTCCCCACTCCAGGGGAAGGATGCTGCAAAATCTCCATTCCCTCCCCACTCCAGGGGACGGATACTATAAAATCTCCATTCTCTCCCCACTCCAGGGGAAGGATACTATAAAATCTCCATTCTCTCCCCACTCCAGGGGAAGGTTACTGCAAAATCCCCATTCCTTCCCACTCCAGGGGAAGGATACTGCAAAATCTCCATTCCCTCCCACTCCAGGGGAAGGATACTGCAAAATCTCCATTCCCTCCCCACTCCAGGGGAAGGATGCTGCAAAATCCCCATTCCCTCCCCACTCCAGGGGAAGGATACTGCAAAATCTCCATTCCCTCCCCATTCCTGGGGAAGGATACTATAAAATCTCAATTCTCTCCCCACTCCAGGGGAAGGATACTGCAAAATCCCCATTCCCTCCCCACTCCAGGGGAAGGATCCTGCAAAATCTCCATTCCCTCCCAATCAGTTGGGATTTGGGAGGCAGAGAATAGATGGGGGTGGGGCCAGTCAGAGGTGGTATTTACCGGTTCTCTGAGCTACTCAAAATTTCGCTTTCTACAAGATGTAATGAAAGATGATTCCTTTTTTGTGTGTGTTTTTTGTTTAATAAAAACAATTTTAAAAAATTTAAAAAAATTTCGCTACCGGTTCTCCAGAACTGGTCAGAATCTGCTGAACATCACCTCTGCAAGAGTGGTTCTTTAGTTTCAGATCAGAGCAGCAGACCAGTTTAGTTCTCAGCATAGACTTTCAGCTTTAGTACAGGACAGTTAGACTAAGCCATTCCCAGGCGCCTAGCTGTCTCCAGGAAATACTTTCAGTTTCCAAACAGCCCTCATTGGTTGACGTAGTTGCTATGCCTATTCATTGGCTGACCTTCTTACCGTGCCCTATTCCAGTTCATGAATATTCTAACAGATATTCCTCCATACAAATGAAACATAGTAAATAATATGAAATAAATATTGAATAGAATAACAGAGATGGAAGGGACCTTGGACCTCTTCTAGTCTCCTGCTCGAGCAGGAGACCCTATACCATTCAGATAAGTGGTTGTCCAGTCTCTTTTCGAAAGCCTTGTGTGATGGAGACCCACAACTTCTGAAGGCAACTATTCCATTGGTTGAATGCTCTCATCGTTAGGAAATTTCTCTTTAGTTCCAAATTGCTCCTTTCCTTGGTTAGTTATCATCCATTGTTTCTCATCTTGCATTTTGGTGCCCTGGAAAATAGTTTGAAACCCCTCCCCTTTGTCTTTGTAGGAGCCCCTCAAAGATTGGAACATGGCTGTCATGTCTCCCCTAGTTCTTATTTTCACTAATTAGACATACCCAATTCCTGTAACCATTCTTCATATTTTAGCCTCCAGTTATCTTTGTTGCTCTTCTCTGCACTCTTTCTAGAGTCTCAACATCTTTTTATAGTGTGACAATCAAAACTGGGTGCAATATTCCAAGGCATTATAAAGCAGCATTAACACTTCATGTGATCTTGATTCTATCCCTCTATTAATACAGCCTATGACTGTGTTAGCTTTTTTGGCTGCTACAGCACACTGCTGGCTCAAATTTAATTGATTGTCCAATAGGACTCCAAGATCCCACTCCCAGTTACTGCTATTGAGCTGGGTACCACCTATACCAGGGGTCAACAAACTGCGGCTCTGGAGCTGCATGTGGCTCTTTCATCCCTCTGCTGTGGCTCCCTATTGCCAGTCGGCACCACAATTTTGAGAGGAGCTTCCGGTTTGTGGGAGGGGGAAGCAGGGTGCGCCAAAAGGAGATTCTATGGCAAGGGGCGGGTTTTCTGGTCAGCTCCATAGGGCTTTCGGTTAGGACAGGTAGAGGAAAAAGGACGCCGTACTAGGAGGAGACTCTATGGTGGGGAAACTAGACTTCTGGTCGGCTCCAGAATTGAACAGGGAGTTCTATGAGTATTTAAGGTTGCTGACCCCTGACCTATACCATACCTGTGTATTTATCATTTTATCATTTTATCATTTTATCATTTTATCATTTTATCATTTTATCATTTTATCATTTTATCATTTTATCATTTTATCATTTTATCATTTTATCATTTTATCATTTTATCATTTTATCATTTTATCATTTTATCATTTTATCATTTTATCATTTTATCATTTTATCATTTTATCATTTTATCATTTTATCATTTTATCATTTTATCATTTTATCATTTTATCATTTTATCATTTTATCATTTTATCATTTTATCATTTTATCATTTTATCATCATTTTATCATCATTTTATCATCATTTTATCATCATTTTATCATTTTATCATTTTATCATTTCATCATTTCATCATTTTATCATTTTATCATTTTATCATTTTATCATTTTATCATTTTATCATTTTATCATTTTATCAATCATTTTATCATTTTATCATTTTATCATTTTATCATTTTATCATTTTATCATTTTATCATTTTATCATTTTATCATTTTATCATTTTATCATTTTATCATTTTATCATTTTATCATTTTATCATTTTATCATTTTATCATTTTATCATTTTATCATTTTATCATTTTATCATTTTATCTATCATTATTTTATCATTTTATCATTTTATCATTTTATCATTAATTTTATCATTTTATCATTTTATCATTTTATCATTTTATCATTTTATCATTTTATCATTTTATCATTTTATCATTTTATCATTTTATCATTTTATCATTTTATCATTTTATCATTTTATCATTTTATCATTTTATCATTTTATCATTTTATCATTTTATCATTTTATCATTTTATCATTTTATCATTTTATCATTTTATCATTTTATCATTTTATATCATTTTATTATTTTATCATTATTTTATCATCATTTTATCATCATTTTATCATCATTTTATCATCATTTTATCATTTTATTTTATTATTTTATTATTTTATTTAATTTATTCATTCATTTATTTCTATTGCTGACATCTTAGCATGTGATTCTGGGCAGCATACATCATAAAACATAAAAACTGTTCTGTCTTCACTACACGTTAGTCTGTGTGCAGCTCGACACGCAACTAAACCCAGCTATCCTCCAATAAAATGGACCATATGTGTAGATCTGAATGCTTTATTGAAAGAACAGGATGTGGTGAAACTGGGGAAAATAGGGATACATACAATGAGAACCAAATACAAGATAGGCAGTATTGAACATAACAATTAATACGTTCAAGCAATTTAAATCTCACCAGCGATGCTCTGCGTGTGGGATGTGGGTTTTTTCCTTGGATGACCATGTGCCAAAGAGTAAGATGGATGCTTCTTTGTGCTTCTGCCATCTCCAAATGCTAAAGGAAATGGAGCCCGGCTTCCCAGCGTGCACTTGGTTTGCACTTGGTGCATGGGTAACTGAGTTGGGTCAACTTCAAACAATATACTTGTTATTTTGTCTCTCTGGACACCAGATGGCGTTAGAGAGCAATGACTGTATATAAAGATTGTATGTTGGGTGGGCATATTAGTCCCTCTGGCCACTAGATGGGGCTAGAGAGCAACAACAGTACAGTGGAAATTCCCGTCACAACCGTAATCCATTCCAGGACTTCGGTTGGGACCCAATTTGGTTGTGACGGGAAGCAAGACTGACTTCGCATGCACACACACACACAAAGGTGCGGCATGGAAAATCACTGCAGCTGTGTTTGATGCCCACCCGAGGATGTGTTCGTGACCAGAGTGAAACATTTAGCGGATATTTTGGTCGGCACCCGATTTGGTCATGGTTAGAAGCATTTGTGACCCAAGGTTCTACTGTATATAAAAGTTATATGCTGGGGCATGATAAAAACAATTAGCAATAGCAAGAGCAATAGCAGTTAGACTTATATATCGCTTCATAGGGCTTTCAGCCCTCTCTAAGTGGTTTACAGAGTCAACATATTGCCCCCAACAATCCGGGTCCTCATTTTACCCACCTCGGAAGGATGGAAGGCTGAGTCAACCTTGAGCCGGTGAGATTTGAACAGCCGAACTGCAGAACTGCAGTCAACTGAAGTAGCCTGCAGTGCTGCATTTAACCACTGCGCCACCTCGGCTCTAATTAAAACAAGTACAATATAAATCTAGATGACATACATGACCTTCTTGTGGCTTTCACCCAAAGTCTATCTTCCCATGGACCCTCTTTTTTTAAAAAAAAACACTATCTGGATAATATTTATCCTCTTCATATATCTGCTTTTGTTCATCCTTAGACGGAGCGAGTGGAATCACAGTATCGGTTGCAACGATGATTGAAATGTCCTCTACAAATTCAACATTTCTGGCTGTTTTGCGGTTTGTTGATTTGTCGATAATAATTGGCCGGTTCTCACTAAAATAAATATACAGCTTGTTTCAAAGGTGATGTCTATTTTGGTGTTGTTGTTGTTTTTAAAAAAGGGGGAAAACACCATGTGTTCAAACCCTGCTCACAGCGCGAGATGCCATTGTCCAGTTTATCACAGCTAATTTTTTTTAAAACTATTTGGATGTGCCTCTCCCTGTAATCAATACTTAACAGAGCAGCAATGATGCAAACTATTGATCTGGCCTGTCGGTAGCACTTTCAACCTTGTCATTTTCCATCTTTGTAGTTATGAATTTAGCGCTGTCATTTGTGGCCATTCACGCAGTGCACCTGCTCCTCCTAAGTGGCCCATATGGCAGTCTGAGCGGGGAGGGGGGGAAATCTGTCGTCCCCCCCCCTGCCCTTGAAGATTTTCACTGCAAATTAGTCCTACAGAGATACAAGGCGATCCTTTTTCACATCCAGGAAATCCGTATCCATTCAAGAGTGTCAATAATAAAAAAAAAGAATATGCGTAGCTCAGAGTTGAAATATGGGGTCCTTGGTGCTCTCTGAGCTTGGTTGTTTTCGTGCAGATGTTTCCTTACCCAACTAACTAACATCATCAGTGTTAGAAGGGTGGTTTGTAGGGAGGAGGAGGAGGAGGAAGAAGAAGAAGAGGAGGAGGAGGAGGACTGTGGGGTCCTTGGTGCTCTCTGAGCTGGTTGTTTTCATTCAGACTTTTCATTACCCAACTAGGTAACATCATCAGTGGTAGAAGGAAGTGGGGTTTGTAGGGAGGAGGAGGAGGAGGAGGAGGAGGAGGAGGTGGAGGAGGAAGAAGAAGAGGAGGAGGAGGAGGACTGTGGGGTCCTTGGTGCTCTCTGAGCTTGGTTGTTTTAATTCAGACTTTTCATTACCCAACTAGGTAACATCATCAGTGGTAGAAGGAAGTGGGGTTTGTAGGGAAGAGGAGGAGGAGGAGGAGGTGGAGGAGGAAGAAGAAGAGGAGGAGGAGGAGGACTGTGGGGTCCTTGGTGCTCTCTGAGCTGGTTGTTTTCATTGAGACTTTTCATTACCCAACTAGATAACATCATCAATGCTAGAAGGGAGTGGGGTTTGCAGGGAGGGGGGAAGAAATACAATGGAGGCTTGCAGTGGCGCAATGCTTAGAGAGCAGTACTGAAGGCTACTTCTGCAGATCACCAGCTGCCAGCAGTTTGGCAGATCGAATCTTACTAGGCTGTAAGTTGACTCAAACGTTGGAGGTCTTCCAGTCCAACCCTCAGCTCAGGTAAGGAAACCCTACACCACTTCAGACAAATGGTTATCCAACATCTTAAAAACTTCCAGTGTTGGAGCATTCACAACTTCTGAAGGCAAGTTGTTCCACTGATTAATTCTTCTAACTGTCGGGAAATTTCTCCTCAGTTCTAAGTTGCTTCCCTCCTTGATTAGTTGCCACCCATTGCTTCTTCTCCTGCCCTCGGGTGCTTTGGAGAATAGCTTGACTCCAGTGGTGGGTTTCAATTTTTTTTAGAACCTATTCTGTAGGGGTGGCCTGTTTTGTGGGAGTGGCTCAATGGTCATGTGACCAGGTGGGTGTGGCTTGGCAGTCATGTGAACAGGTGGGCATGATCAACATGGAAAATGGGGTGAAACTCACTTAACGACACTCTTGCTTAGCAACCAAAATTTTGGGCTCAATGGTGGTCATAAGTTCTCTTTCTTTCTTTCTTTCTTTCTTTCTTTCTTCTTTTCTTTCTTCCTTTCTCTTTTCTTATTTCTCTTTCTTTCTGTCTCTCTTTCTATCTTTCTCTCTCTCTTTTTCTCTCACTCTCCCTCCATTCCTTTCTTTCTTTCTTGTGGGTATCTCTCCCACTTTCTTTCTCTCTTCCCTCCCTCCCTCCTTCTCTCTCTCTCTCTCTCTTTCTCTCTCTCTTTCTCTCTCTCTCTCTTTCTCTGTCTCTTTCTCTCTTTCATCCAGGATGTCCCAAAGATGCTTTTTTTCCCAAGAGGCAGCTGGACTTTCTGCTTTTTCTTCAAACACCTTTCACTTCTCCTCCAAGAAGCTTCTTCAGCTCCTCCAGAAGCTTCCCCAGAGCTGAAGAAGCTTCCTGGAGGAGAAGCCAAACCTCTTCAAAGAAAAACCAGAAAACCAGTTGCCTCTTTGAGGAAAAAAAAAAGCACTTTTGGGAGAAAAGGATGAGGAACCCAGTCCTAGTCTGTGCCCCTCATGTCTGGGCATCCATACCAAGGAAGGACTCATCCCAGCTTGAAAAGGGGCCCATGCCCCACAGACAGCCAATCTGCAAAAGCGCGGACCGTACCGTACCAGCAGAAACCCACCTCTGCTTGACTGCCTCTTCTTTGTGGCAACCCCTGAGATATTGGAAGACTGCTATCATGTCTCCCCTAGTCCTTCTTTTCATCAAACTAACCATACCCAGTTCCTGCAACCGTTCTTCCTATGTTTTAGCTTCCAGTCCCCTAATCATCTTGATTGCTCTTCTCTGCTTCTCTCCTTGATTAGTTTCCACCCATTGCTTCTTGTTCTGCTCTCAGGTGCCTTGGAGAATAGTTTGACTCCCTCTTCTTTGTGGCAACCCCTGAGATATTGGACGACTGCTATCATGTCTCCTCTAGTCCTTCTTTTCATCAAACTAACCATACCCAGTTCCTGCAACCATTCTTCCTATGTTTTAGCTTCCAGTCCCCTAATCATCTTGATTGCTCTTCTCTGCTTCTCTCCTTGATTAGTTTCCACCCATTGCTTCTTGTCCTGCCCTCAGGTGCCTTGGAGAATAGCTTGACTCCCTCTTCTTTGTGGCAACCCCTGAGATATTGGAAGACTGCTATCATGTCTCCCCTAGTCCTTCTTTTCATTAAACTAGACATACCCAGTTCCTGCAACCGTTCTTCCTATGTTTTAGCTTCCAGTCCCCTAATCATCTTGATTGCTCTTCTCTGCTTCTCTCCTTGATTAGTTTCCACCCATTGCTTCTTGTTCTGCTCTCAGGTGCTTTGGAGAATAGCTTGACTCCCTCTTCTTTGTGGCAACCCCTCAGATATTGGAAGACTGCTATCATGTCTCCCCTAGTCCTTCTTTTCATCAAACTAACCATACCCAGTTCCTGCAACCATTCTTCATATGTTTCAGCCTCCAGTCCAATCATCTTTGTTGCTCAAAGAAGAGAGGTTGACCCTTTCTTCTTTGCAACAGCCGCTAAGATATTGGAATACTTCTGATTTTGTTTATAATTTGGAAGGGGGGAAAAAAGGAAGGGAGAAAATGCTGTGCACCCAAAAACATGATCCAAGGACAATCATTTAGTGCAGCGATCCCATCTTGCAGCAGCTCCAAATTGTCTCTCCACGGGGTAACACAATATCTATTTCTAAATGGTTTGGCGTTTGTTTTTTTGAAGATAGCCCCGGGGAATTGCCAAAGAGAACGGGCAGCCCATTTTTCAGTTCTTCCCTGTGCATTAGTAGACGCGGGGGGTCACGGCAATCTCGCAAAAAATGGGTGCTGTTTCAGCCTCATTAGCTCTCAGCAGGGAGGCAGAGAAGACAACGTGGTGTTTGGCTTTCATCATTCAAGCTTGAAAGCCACCACTTACTCTTAAAACAATGAGAATTTAAGTGACAGATATCTCATTAGCTGAAGAGGCAGCAGTTTGGCAGAGATGAACATTTCAAGGTAAAGATTTCTCCCCTCTCGCCCCCTCCCCCCTCCCCAACTCTGTCTTCTCCCTCCGTGCGTCACCAATAATTAAGTGCTGTTTAGGTACGTGGAATAAAAGAGGACCTGTACAGGTCGACATTTGACCCCTTTACAGATTAAACAGAGTTGGAAGGGACCTTGTAGGTCAAAGAGTCAAAAAAAACCCAGCCAAGCAGGAGACCCACTACACCAGCGGCAGTGATGGGTTTCAAAAATTGTTGGAACCTACTCTGTGGGTGTGGCCTCCTTTGCGGGAGTGGCTTGCCACCCATGTGACCGGATGGGAGTGGCCTGCCGCCCATGTGACCGGATATGAAGATGCCGACGACATTTGTCAGAACCACCTTAAATTACCTCACACACAGCACTGGCATGCATAAGAATGTGATGTAAACTTCTTTTTTAAAAGGCATCTTTGGTTTGCGTTAAAACAACTTCAACACACGCAATGTTCTGATTGCACCACAAACGCAGTAGTCATCCTTACCTTTCACAGAGGCACTGGGTTTTATAAATAGGAGCATGATAGTGTAGAATAATCATATCCAAGGACCAGTGGTGGGTTTCAAAAAAAATTTGGAACCTCTTCTGTAGGTGTGGCCTGCTTTCCGGGTCTACTGGTGGAACCTCTTCTAACCGGTTCGGTAGATTTGATGAACCGGTTCTACCGAATAGGTGCGAACTGGTAGGAACCCACCTCTGACCAGCGGTCACCAACTGGTGGTCCGCAGAAAAATCTTTGCATTTTGTTATATTGCACTAAATCAGGGATCCACAAACTACGGCCTCTGGGCTGGATACATCCCACTGAAGCAATTAATCCCGCTCGCTTACGGGATGGGGTCTTTCAGGCACTTAGCTTGGCCCCCTGTTTAATAGCTCCAGCCCTTCCCTCCCTCCCTGGGAGTCCAGGAGCTTCAGCGCTCAGCGTACGAAACTGTCAGCCGGGCTCCTTGTGAGACATAGTTTGCAGGGGGCCGATCTAGCACCCAGGCTGGCTACAAGACCAACATTCATTTGTGGCCGTATTTGAGATTCTTAGCTGCAAAGGACAGCAAAGCTAGGGTTGACCCCGGGAGCTTCTCTCCGCTAAGAGGCGGCCAAGCTAAGTGCCTGAAGGACCCCATCCTGTCACTAATTCATATTAGTGGTCCATGGTATTTAAAATTATAAATTGAGTGGTCCATGAAATCCAAAAGGTTGGTGATCCCTGCACTACACCATTGCTGACAGATGGCAGTCCAGTCTCTTCTTGAAAGCCTCCAGTGATGAAGCTCCCACAACTTCTGAAGGCAACTTCTGTTCCATGGGTTGATTGTTCTCACTGTCAGAAAATGTCTCCTTGTTTCTAGGTTGAATCTCTCCTTGGTCAGTTTCCATCCATTATTCCTTCTCTGGCCTTCGGGTGCTTTGGAAAATAGCTTGACCCCCTTCCTCTCTGTGGCAGCCCCTCAAATATTGGAAGACTGCTATCATGTCTCCCCTGGTCCTTCTCTTCACTAGGCTAGCCAGGCGCAGTTCCTGCAACCATTCATCGTATGTTTTGGCCTCCAGTCCCCTCATCATCCTGGTTGCTCTTCTCTGCCCTTTTTCTAGAGCCCCCACGTTTCCGTGGCTAAGTGAAAGATTTGTTAAGTCCCGACTTTGCGACCTTTCTTGCCACAGTTGTTAAGTGAATCATTGCAGTTGTCAAGTGAGCAACACAATTGTCCTAACTTGAGTTCTCTTTCACTTCCCAATTGTCCCCAGTTAGACAGGAGCAGTTCTGCCCATTTCCCCAATACAGGTTGTCCTCCACGTACGACCAAAATTAAGCCCAAAATTTCTGTTGCACAGCGAAACATTTGTTCAGCGAGTTTCAGCCCCGTTTCGCATCCTTTGTCACCACAGTTGTTAAGCGAATCGTTGCTGTCATTAAGTAAAACAGTTGTTAAGCAACTCTGCCTTCTTCCCCATTGATTTTGCTTGTCAGAAGGTCACAAAAGTTCTTCCTCCCAATGTTTAGCCTGGATCTCCTTCGGTCATTTTAATCCATTAGTTTCCCAGGGTCACGCGATCCTCTTTTGCAACCTTCTGACAAGCAAAGTCAGTGGGGAAGCCAGTTCACTTAACAACCGTCTGGCAGTTCCTTCTTTATATTAGAGAGCCGAGGTGGCGCAGTGGTTAGAGTGCAGTACTGCAGGCTACTTTAGCTGACTGCTAGTTCGGCAGTCCGGCGGTTCAAATCTCACCGGCTCAGGGTTGACTCAGCCTTCCATCCTTCTGAGGTGGGTGAAATGAGGACCCGGATTGTTGTTGGGGGCAATATGCTGACTCTGTAAACTGCTTAGAGAGGGCTGAAAGCCCTATGAAGCGGTATATAAGTCCAACTGCTATAAGTCCAACTGCTAACCACTGAAGCATTTCACTTAACAATTGTGGCAAGAAAGGTCCGTAAAATTGGGCAAAATTCACTTAACAACTCTCTCACTCAGGAATGTTGGGCACAATTATAGTCGTAATCCGAGGATTACCTGTGCCTCTAGTTTATACATTCTTCCCTAGCAGCTGTCTCGTTTTAAATAGTCAATCAAAGTTCACCTCCAAAGTGGAATGCCTCCAACTCATCTCTCTATGCAGTTTTCCAGGCTAAATTTTCTTTCCAAAACCTCAGCTTCCAGGATTTTTGATTTTCAGCCCACCAAAAGAGATAATGATGTGGCTTTTCCTGGAAGCGAACTGATATTTCCATGCAACTGCGCCCTTGATGGCCGTTTCCGACATGCAGAATGCCTTTCGGTCAGACCGTTTTCTATCTCTATTTCTTTAAAATTGTTTTAAAGGACGATCCATTGGCCTTTTGAGAATCCCCCTTTTCGGTATTGCTATTTCTCCTTGGAGAGTCGCTTTTCCTTTATTGAGATTCCAGAAGTAGCCGTAATTCATTCCAAATGTTTATTTCAAAGCGGCAAAAGAAACTCGCACATTCTTTCCAAAGTTTGCAGAAAAGGGAGGCCTTCTTAACCGGGCTGGAAAATTTGGAGAGGGAGGGCGGGGTGGGGCAGCGAAAGGAAGACTCAGTGAGTGTGTAAATTTCCATCTCCTGCTTTGCTGGAAAGGATGAGATGGAAGCTGCTTCTTAACCGAACTAGTTTTACGACAGCAAACATCTGACACTCTGCCCTTTGCTGGCCTAGTTCTGCGGAAGGTATTAAAAAAAAAAAAATTCACCACTCTTGATCCTTCAAGCGTCCAGGAATAACTAGAATTCTTCTTTGTTTTCTTCATATCTCCTTAAAACAGGCTAACTCCATTCCTTTGCCTCAAAGCACCAAAAGGCAAGACATGAAACTGTTGGAAGAAATGTCCTTTTGGGTTCAGTTCCAAGTGGGGGAAAAGACACCGGAAACATGGTGGCTGCAAGGAAAGATGATTTAATGGTGAACAGGATCACATGGCTTGAGCCCCTGAATAGAAAAGAGGGATCCCATGCTTCCAGATGTTGGGTGAAGAAGGAAAGAGGCAGGGATTCTGAAAGTCCCTGGTTTTATGCCCACTCTGGCCTTTGATCTTGAGCTTGTATTCGGACTCCCATGGGGCCATGCAGGGGCAACTCTGTAGGCTGTGTTTTGAGTCCAAGTTTGGTTGAGCGTTGCTTCTTCCCAGGTGCCCTGTGGTGAGATGGGTAAAGGGCTAATACTATCGTGCCTCAATCCCATCAGCCTGAAGCTGAAGGGAGAGGTCTTTGTTATGTAGAGTAGACCGCCTCAGGCCTTTTAATGGCCCAATGACAAAGGTGGAGGCTATTAAGAGTATTAAGAGTGAGTCTGTTTCCTGCCAAAAAACATGTTTCTCCATTTCTTATCCAGGGAAATATAATATTCTGCCTTTTCAGTATTTCCCAGGATATTTCATTCTTCTAGGAGAGGGGCGGGTTTTAATTTCCTACAAAACAATGGATGGCAACTAATCAAGAAGAGAAGCAATCTGGAATGAAGGAGAAACCTCCTATTAGTGAGGACAATTAATCAGTGGGAACAATTAACCATAATTTCTGCCTTCAGAAGTTATGGGTGGTTCATCACTGGGGGTCTTTAAGAAGTGACTGGAGAATCACTTGTCTGAAATGGTATAGGTTTTCCTGCTTGAGCAGGGCGTTGGACTATACGATCTCTAAGGTCCCTTCCAGCACTATCCTAATGGATAGATCTCGTGTTAAAAACCTACAACATCGGAGCACCTATAATGCCTGAAGGCAATTTGTTGCACTGGCTAATTATTCGCACTGTCAGAAAGTTTCTCCTTAGTTCTAGGTAGCTTCTCTTCTTGATGATCTTCCACTTCTGATCCTGCCCGGATCCGTGCTTTGGAAAATAGGTTGACCTCTTCCTCTCTGTGAGAGCCCCTCAAATCCTGGAAGACAGCTTATCAGCACTCCTTCACTGGATAATCAGGAAAGAAAACCACAAGACTCCATTGATAGAAATCAAGTGTACTTTTACTAATTATAAATGAACAGAAGCGTAGCAAAGCGAAGACTGATTATTTAGGCGCGAAAGCAAATGATATGTAGAATAACCCATTCCCCACCCCTTGGCATCCCAGTCACAGTCCAATCATAATTCTCCTAAGTGTCAGGTGAGAGATAACTTCGAAAGGCATCACCAGGATGGAATGTCGGTGCCGTTGGCCTTGGCGGGAAACCTCCTCCGCATGCGCAGTAAGACAGGCAGCAGAAACTCCAGAATCTTCCTCCAGTACAATTAGTACTCCCCTCCCAAATACCATGCACCCCCTCCCCGTTTCAATGGCAGCCAAAGCAACAGCAAAGCAGAGGCTGACACAGCTATCATCTCACCCTAGCCCTGTGATGGCGAACCTGTGACATGCGTGCCACAGGTGGCACATGGAGCCATTTGTTAGGACATGTAAGGCATTGCCCTGGCAACTCCAGTGCGCATGCGTGCACTGGCCAGCTGACTTCGGCCTTCTTTTTCGGCCATTTTTTCACCTGCTAGAGGCTTCCCTGAAGCCTCCGGAGAGCGAAAAACAACATGCAAACTGGAAGTTTGGGAATGGACTTCCAGTTTGCGCATTGGGCTGGTTTTTGCACTCTGGAGGCTTCAGGGATGCTTCGTGAAGCCTCCAGAGAGTGAAAAACTGCCCTACGGACAAACTGGGAGTCCATTTGAACGTCCAGGTTGCCCATAGGGCTGGTTTTTGTTCTCCGGAGGCTTCAGGGAAGCCCCCTGAAGCCTCCGAAGGGCCTCCAGGGTGGGGGCAGTGGACGCTGTTTTCACTCTCCCCAGGCTCCTAGAAAGCCTCTGGAGCCTGGGGAGGGCAAAAAACGGGTCCATCACGTGCCAAAAGCCAAGGGAGGGTGGGTCTCATGTGCATAGCATTATGGGTGTGGGCACGCCCACACACAACCCCCCTGCGCTCCCCCCCAATTTTGGCATACGAT